>NW_023494809.1:25729651-25927151 GCF_904425465.1 Colossoma macropomum
CAACGCCCTGCATGAACACCTCCGTGAACACCTGATTAAAGTACATTTAAGGCCTAACTTTACATTAAAACAACGACTCCGACATCAGGCAGTGTATTCATAAGCGTTTTATGTAATAATTTTCTGTGAGGGAGCTTTTAGAGGTAGATGTCTGGTTCCTATCACCACCACTGTGAACAACTTGTCTCTCTGAAGTTTCTCAAGAACGAAGCATTTCACACCAAACCACTCTGAATGACCGTGTTTGCATCTCAACCGTCTATTTATGTAGATTATCGGTGGAGTTCCCCTTTAATAGTGCTCCGAGTCATAAGAAAAGAAAAATGAACATTTAATGTCATGTATAAAAAACGAAAATCAGTGTTTTTCAAGCTTAAATATACTAAATTAATGTTCATTTATATATAATTTAAAAAAATAATTTAAAGAAAAAGGTATGTCTTTAAAGAGTACACATAGATCATTCACAAATATTACAAAATAAAAGTCGTTCTAGCATCAGTCATTTGCCATGCAAAAATGTGTCTGTTTCCACAATATCACAACATACATTAATTTAATATGCAAAAAATTAATTTGCAGAAAAAAATGTTTTATATGCTATGTTTTGCTTCCCACCCTGTCACACTGACTTAATGTTTATCGTTAAAAATAATGTTGTGCCTCATTAAATGACTTTTGATTTAATCCGTCAGGACTGTTCTGTTCAAAAGCTGGTAAGCTCTACATTTATTCAGAGTTGATCATTTGTTGTTTTCCTTATCCTTAACTGGGTCCGTAAAGCACACGTCCAAGCCATTACACAAAATATATAGAGAAAAGTCCTGACCACTGAAGAACAGGGTAAAAGGGGGCTAACAAAGTATGTAGAGAAACAGATGGACTACAGTCTGTAACTGTAGAACTACAAAGTGCACCTATATAGTAAGTGGAGCTGATAAAATGGACAATGAGTGTAGAAACGAGGAGGTGGTCATAATGTTATCCCTGATCGGTGTATATCATCAGTACTTGTAGAACACTGGCCAACTATACGTTTCATTATAATGGCAGCAACATTAGTGGCCTTCAACTGGGTTTATTGTAATACAGTATGTAACATATTGAATAAAAGTCACTGTATTCACAGTTTTTGATAGTATTTTTAAAAAGGCGATATGAGCCGAGCTGAACTCTCAGATCATTAGGAACTGGTCAGTTAGTCCTGTCGAAGGTGAAGACTAAACATGGAGAAGCAGCGTTTCGCTACTATGCTGCTCTTAAGGGGAACCAGTTGACAGAGAGCATTAGAAGATCCCTGACACTGGACACCAGGCTGAAAACGTTCCTGTTAGAGCAGCTTTCAGCTCAGTTTAAACACTGTTAGCGTCTCTAACCCCTTTTCCTCTGTGACGGCACTTTATTATCCTGATTTAATTTCTAATTCTCATTTGTAAAGCAATGAAACTACCCAGTCACAGACTTCTTTACCTCCTGAGTAACTTATAGAACTGCACTGGAACCTCTTAGTGCGTCCAGCATCTGTCAGCTTAGGAACTGAAGTTGGTTAGAATATATATATATATATATATATATATATATATATATATATTATGATATTACCCTCTACTGCACGCATTGTGAGAGCAATTAAAAAAAAATTGATTAACTTTTCTTGCATTAAACGGGCCTGATTATGAAATTTCAAAACATTTTTTCAAAAAATAATGTGTGCAGGGGTCATTTTGGGGTATGTTGCCTTGAGGCAACATTGTGCAACAATGGGAAGAAATTCCCTGAAGTGGCTTGTGACTGGTCAAATCCATTGCACAATGTTGCTTCTAGGCAACAAACATATTTCTGCAAATTCTCATAATAAGATAAAGATGCTGAATGTTAAAAAAGAGGTTTAAAAGTGCCCACTAAGAGAGAGTATGACCAGGAACATGCTTTTTACTGACTTCCTCAAACTCTTCCCTTTATTGTTAACCCCGTCATTGTCTTTAAATATGGATAATGTTATTGTAAAGTGAGGAAAATGAGTTTGTTGCCCTGAGGCAACATTGTGCAATAGAGGGTTAAATGATATGAAAACTTTGTAAGTCAGACCATTCGCAAAGCAGTGCAGACGGTGTAAACAACACTACTTTAGGAATTTAGCACAAAAGAGGAATTACTAAAGTAACAGTAATGACTAAAATGTAAGGAAGAAATATTCTCGGGTAGAAGTAATCAGTGTTGTCATAAGTGTAGTATAAGTGTTATCATATGAAAATACTCAGGAAATAATAAATCCATCAAAATATTGATTGAGTACATATACTGTCACTGAGTAAATGTAACTAGTTAGTGTAACTTCTACTTCCTCTGCTGAGAAGTACAACCCTGTCACATTGAACCCTAATCCAGTGTGAAACGTGCGTGCAAAAATATTCTTCCATGCCTCCGTTATCAGTTTTTCAATACTAAATTACATGACATTTCTGCAAAACATTCATTAAAGACCAGCTTTCTCTGTGTATTTTGTGTAACGGGCTGGACGTGCTGTGCTTTAACATTGCCAGTGATGCAAGCAAGCAAAGTTTATTTATAGAGCGCTTTTTACAACAGGTGTTGTCACAAAGCAGCTTTACAAAGAAATCAGCATTACAGAAAGAAATCCGGGTCCGAGCCCCCATGAGCGTCGCCAGTGGCGACAGTGGCAAGGAAAAACTCCCTAAGAGCAAGAGGAAGAAACCTTGAGAGGAACCAAGACTCAGAAGGGGAACCCATCCTCCTCTGGTCAACACCGGATAGTAAACATTGTTAGTACAAAAACAGGGAAAACAGGTGGAGCAATGATTAATATGATTAGATTAGTTCAGCGGCGGCAGCATCAGTGGGGTCAGGTTGTGAGGGTGAGGTTGCACGGCGTTGTATAGCACGAAGCTCAATGGTGGTCAAGCTGGTCCAGAGGGCTGGCGAGCAGTGGCACCCGACCAAAGCAGAAGAGGCAGCAGCATCAGAATGAACAGGATGGGCAACTGTTCAACTCGGCAAAGGAAAGAAAGGAAAAACGCACAGAGAGTCAGTTCTGTAATGGGTGTCAGTTCTGTAATGGGTGACTGATCACAGATTACAGTGTTAGTAGAGCAGCAGAGACTCTGGCAGGTATAGAACTGACAGGGAAAACTAATTACCAAAGGTTTGACTATACAAGTAAGTTTTTAGCCTAGACTTAAACACTGAGGCTGTGTCTGAGTCCCAAACATTAACAGGAAGACTATTCCAAAGCTGGGGGGCTTTGTATGAGAAGGCTGTCCCCCCGACGTAACTTTATTAATTCTAGGTACTAATAGTAAACCAGCACCTTGTGATCTAAGTAGGCGGGATGGTTCATAGTAGGAGAGAAGTGGAGAAAACAATACATTTTTCAATGCTGAATTCAAGCTTTTGAACTTGGCACTTACGATCCATCACATCACTCATTGCGACTTTTGTATGGCTAAGTAAGTCGGAGTTGAGGAGGTGAGGCATTTTTCATGTGCAGTGTTGATGTTAATGATGAATTGATATTTTTAAGCTCGAAAAACTCTTATTAGCATATTTTTCACGTTTTTTTTTTCCATAAAGCAAAAAATTGTCATGAATTTCTCAGATGAATGCTGTACTGGACATAAGTTCATTTCAGTATCCCTGTTCAGCTTTAGATCTGAGGTATAACTGGATCTCAGATGAGGGAGCTGGACATCTGGCTGATCTCATTCAGGTATTTTAAATAACTGTGCTGATCTTAACTGCTGAGTTTCTGCCACAAATCTAAGTGAACAGCCACACCTGTATGAGCAACGTTCTGTTGCAGGAGAACGTGGCCCTGCAGTCGCTTGATCTTATGTGCAACAGTATAGAAGTCGAGGGAGCCGAGCGGATTGCAAAAAGTTTGCACGTAAGTATAAAACCCTGTTTCCTTTCATTAGTACTGCAGTGTAGCCCAGCTCATCATATTCCTCCTTTTTAATAACGTTATCATTACATTTCTTTTATATTATTAAAAAATGGGGTAGATCATATAACTTGACTACACTTGAGATGCTTGAGTTCCTTTATGAACCCTTGCTTATCTTTTTGTATTTAATTACATATTTTCCTTTTTTGACTCCCACTGGTAACTCGCTCTAAGTAGGACCAATAGCTCCTCAGCTACCTGGAACACATCACACTGTACCTGAAATATTATGAATAAACTAAACATTATATAATTAATATATATATATATATATATATATATATATATATATATATATATATATATAGAGAGAGAGAGAGAGAGAGAGAGAGAGAGAGAGAGAGAGAGAGAGAGAGAGAGAGAGAGAGAGATTCAGTTATTTGCATAAGTATATAGGTGTACTATGTATGTCTACAATTACAGACTGTAGTCCATCTGTAGTCCACCTCAGTGTCACCAACCAAAAATATCCAGCCAACAGTGTCCTGTGGGCAGCGTCCTGTGACCACTGATGAAGGACTAGAGGATGACCAGCACAAACTGTGCAGCAGCAGATGAGCTACCGTCTCTGACTTTACATCTACAAGGTGGACTAACAAGGTAGATGTGTCTAATAGAGTGGACAGTGAGTGGACACAGTGTTTAAAAACTCCAGCAGCACTGCTGTGTCTGATCCACTCGTATCAGCATAACACACACTAATACACCACCACCACGTCAGTGTTACTGCAGTGCTGAGAATGATCCACCACCCAAATAGTACCTGCTCTGTGAGGGACCATGGGGGTCCTGACCACTGAAGAACAGGGTGAAAGGGGGCTAACAAAGTATGCAGAGAAACAGATGGACTACAGTCTGTAATTGTAGAACTACAAAGTGCACCTATATAGTAAGTGGAGCTGATAAAATGGACAATGAGTGTAGAAACAAGGAGGTGGTCATAATGTTATGCCTGATCGGTGTTTATACACATGGATACAACAGTGGTTTCCCTGTCCAGGCTCCACCCCTTTCTGATTCTAACTTATCTTGTATCTTGTCACCTCAACTCCACACCTCTGTCATCAGTATCACCTGTGTGTACTCTGTGACTCCGCCCTGTACTCCCAGCTGCTCCTCATTCTCTCTCAGTGAAGCCTTTCGTTTTCCCTCTTTCCTTGACGTACACTGTTGTTGGTACCTCTAGCATTGTTGTTTATTCTCCTTTTTGGTCCATTTTTCTCTGTATTTAGCGTGCAGAGATTATGTTTGTGTTTGCTCTGGTCTTTTGGATTGTTCAGTTTTTGTTTTTTGTATTTGTCCCCACATGATTTCGAATAATAACTATTAGATGAGTAAGTAGTAAGTAAAAATGTAAAAGTTTTAGATGTGTCTAGAATGTCCAGCAGAGCTGCAGAAGACACTAAAATGACTGAAATCTGTACAGCATCAAGAATGAAGATAGAATAAAATTAACATCCAGAATTCATCACATTTTAAAAGTGGTGATCACATCTTAAGGCAGATAACTTGACAAAAAATATAAATGTAAATAGAAAATTGCAGTATATTATTTTTTTATAACTTCTTGTTTCCAGAATTCTTGATATATTGAATAAAACATCAAAAATATCTTATTTACCTATATAAAAAACCTTATAATAGTATAAAGTTTGTAATATTTGCAATTGTATAAATATTACGTTGTCATAATTAGTTAATATTGTATATACAACAACAAAAATGTTACTATGGCAAGTGATCTTTTGAATGGTAGTGTATATGATATGTATATGATATGATAAGTGTATAATAATCCTGATAATAACGATGATGCGATTTCTTTCATCAGCAAAATGCAACCTTGAAGAGACTGAGAATGACTGGCAATAAGATTGGGAACAAAGGTGCCATGCACTTTGCCAGCATGATGCAGACCAACACCACGTTAGAAGAGCTGGACGTGTCTGACTGTGATCTGGTAATTCAGCTGAAGAAAGAAAGTGCAGGGAAAGCACTGCTTTGCACCTCCGTCATTCATTTTATAAGCCTGAACGTTTTCATTCTTTGACATTATTCTGTTCGATTCTGCAGGCGACACAGAGTCTGATTGCGTTTGCTATCGTCCTTAACAACAACAGAAGCATTCGCTCCATCAACGTCAGCCGACCGCTTCTCTTCAGTCTGCAGGTATGAATGGCGGTGCTCCTCTGACACACCCTGACTCGCGTGTTGGTGTGTGAGGTGGATAAATGCAGGTTTGGTGTATCTGACAGGAGGAGACTGCAGTCCATATGGCTCGGATGTTGGCAGTTAATCAGACCTTGAGGGAGCTTCACATGGGAAAGCATGGCATGACTGATTCTGGTGTTGAGAGACTGTGTGAAAGCTTGATGATAAACCGCACTCTGCGGTACCTGGATCTCCGCTGGTAAACACAGTTGCATGTGCTACAGCTGAAATTCTGTGATGAGTGTTCTGGATTATTCTTACACGTTACACTCTCAAAACAAAGGTGCCAGAAAAAAATCTCTTTGGAGCGATGCTATAAAATAACTGCTTTTAATGGCTCTTTCTCCATCTGGAGTGGGAATTCAGGTGGATACATTTTTAAAAAATCAATTTATTTCATCCCAAAACTAAATAATCTTAGTGTGTCCATTAACATCTCCTATTATCATATATGCATAAAGGAGAGTTTAATTCCAAACATATTTTACAGTCACTGGTGTTGTATGAATGTGGTGTAACACCAGTGACTGTGACTCCAGTGACATTCTGGTTAAAACTGAGGATTCTGTAAATTGGCTGACTCATTAGCCGTCAGGTGACCTTGTGTAACTATTTAAAATCAGTGATAAAAATGACATATATGGCATTATTTTGATAAAATCTTAATAACCCAGCCATTAAAGCACAAAACACTGGTGACGCATATAAGTTATATGCTACCTGATAAACAAAATGATTAATACATTAATGAAATATATATATTTATATTATTAATAAATATAATGAAATCATGCCTTGAGATGCTTCCTCTCTGATGAGCCTCGACCCAAAGAAGCAGTTTAATAAAGCTGAAAATACTGTGTTAAAATATAAGAGTCCTGATAACACCAGTGACCACAATCTCTGTGACAAAAGAATTTTGTTAATATGTTAAGAAACATATTTTTTAAGTGTAGTTTAACATTAATGATATAAAACGTAAACATGAATGTTTTATACCAATTCCTAAGTTAAACCTCCTGAAAATATTGTTTTATATTAAAAATGGTTTATCAAATGTTGAAAGTCGGTTGTGTGACGAGCTGTTTTACAGATGCAGAGCGACTATGAAACAGGATGAAAAGAGAAAAATCAGAGAATCATAAGAGAAAAGTGTTATTTAATCTTAGCTCAACTGTGTAAATGTACATACTGACTTTTGGAGCTGTGCCTAATATATTAAGCATCTTTTTAAGCTCTGCAGCCTTTGTGACACAGTTCCCCCCCTCAAATGGAGAACGACTCTTATTCTCTAAAGTACCTTTCATCAGTTCAGTAGTTCCAATTGAATTCTTTAAAGAACTATTTGTTGAAAGCTGACCTGGCATCAAGTGTGGGGGGAGTGGGCTTAGCCCACCCTGAGACAATCCCAGCCCCACACCCCCACTTTTTTTTCCTGATTTAGTAATGCTGCTTGTTTGAATTTGAATATAAAAAATCAGACACATGCACAAAACCAAACACTTAAAATACTTTAATCACAGATGCTGATTTCATTATTTCTGAGTTTTGTCATCTGTATTTGTTTTGTGGCCAGACAAAATTCTCATGCCCTCTGTGTCATTCCTGAGTGTGACTGATCCCAAGCCTCATTTTCTTAGCCCTCCAATCACTGCTCAGCAAACATTGCTATTCACGGTTACCGTGATCAAGCTTTCAGTTCTTAAGCAGCGCAGCAGCATTTCCGGTGGATACATTTTGAACTGGATATTCCAGATATGGCCGACAACAGCCCGACAAAATAAAGAATACGAACAAAACGAATAAAAACGTCAGCTTGTGTTGCTGTGTCGTTGTTGCGGTTAGTGGTCTGTGAATTTGGTACTTACAATGCTTTTTTCGATAACAAAGTTACATAGGCTGTGCAGAAATGTGAAAGCAAAGACGGGACAAATGTTTTATGCCAACTGTGGCAGTATGCTTTAGCCGAGGATGCTTCACGGTTTACTGTCACTTTGCTGGTATTGTATGGTCAACTTTTCTCAAGCAAGTTACTTTTCGGTCGTGCACATGATGAATATCCCGTCCAACAAAGTTGTTCTGGCGCTGGGGCTGATTGAAGAGTTTATTAGGGAACCAGAACTGGTTCTTCTGTTGCATCACTCCAGTGAGCTCTTTTTTTGGCACCTTTATTTTTATGAATATAAGGCTGTCACTAGTATTTGATTAAACTTGATGCAGTTATCAAAAATATCATCTATTTGAATTGACTTTGTTGATGAATCGGTGATGATTCATTGACATGATAATGACAACAATGCAGACTTTAAATTCTCCTACTGGCCTCTTTGACAGTAAGAAACAGAGCCTGCTGAGCCAATAAACATACATAACCCTAACTAAACGTACATAACCCTTCACTTAAGTATGGTGGAATCAAGGGCTCCCAAGTGGCGCAACCGTCTAAGCGTTGGCCCCATCACCAGGAGACTGCAAGCTCGATCCCTGGTGATGCTACAGCCATCCGTGGCCGGAAGTCCAAGACAGCACAATTGGCCTCGCTCTCTGGGTGGGTAGGATGGTCCACCGTCTCCCCCATCACTCAGCGCGTTCGGCTGTCCAGTGATGTTGCATGAGCGGCAGTTTGAAAAGACGCGGTGGCGCTTCACAGGTCTCTGAGGAAGACTGTGTTAGCCTTCGCCCTCTTAGCGCTGGTGGTATTGTGTGATTGAGGGAGTCCAAGCTAGTGGGTGGAACTGGAGACGACTAAATTGGGGAGAAAACTGGGGAATCTTTACAAGGCCATGCAGGTTTTTTTGACATTGTTTAGTTAAGTCCATTTTTTTTGTTTGGCTTTCTTAAAAAGTCTGATGACTCAATTAATTATCAAAATAATCAGTAGATTACTAACATAATCGACAGCGACAGCCCATTCCAGACAGTAATAAAATATTTAGAGTCATTATGAATATTTGTTTTTCTCAAGCAACAGAATTACAAGGGATGGAGCAAAGCGCTTGTCAGAAGTCCTGAAACAGAACGGTACCTTGGAAATTCTCGACCTGTCCTCCAATCGAATTGAAGATGGCGGTGCGGTGTGTCTGAGTGAAGCCGTTGCGCTCCCACACTGCAAACTCCGAGCGTAGGGTTCTTCGTCTTTTTCAGTCTGAACACTGACTTAAAAATGTGTCAATGCTGTAACTGTTATGTCCACTTCGTTTACTTTGTCCTTTCTCATCAGGCTGTCCATCCTAAGTAATAACATTGGCACGACTGGACTGATGTCCCTCACAAAAGCAATGAATACAAATCCAAATCTGACGCACATTTACATTTGGGGTAACAGACTCGAGGAGCCAGTTTGCGTGGTGAGATGACACGACATCCATGTTCCACAAAATGACCATCAGCCGCTTGTGTAATGTTGGAGTAATAACATGGTTTTTATGCCAAACCAGGCGTTCTCCCAGCTTATTGCTAGCGGGCGTCTGTTGAAGGACCACACTGATGTGTCTCCCTATGAAGTGGACGGCCGATTTTACTTGGCCGAGATATCCCACGGTCTACGGAGGCATTACTACTGGACGCCAAGCTACGGCGAGGACGGAGACCCTGCCAGCAATGCAGCCCTGGCACTGAACACGTCACACTGCCTGGATCTGCAGCCTTGTTGAGCTCATCAGACTGGCACTGGTATCAACCTGATATCCTAAGTCTTTTGCAGCTCTAATAGCTGATCTTTGTATCAAGGTGTGATTAAATCATGTGGATTAAATTTTGCAAGTTTTGTGTTGTATTTGAGACCAAGCATTTGTGTTATTGTTGAGTGGAAGAACATAAATATCTAAATCTGTAAGCATCTGTGTTCAAGGTTTGGAGTCTTTAAAGACACCCAACAGCTTTTTTCGGATGTTTATTCAATATGTCAAAGATTTTGACTGAGTATATACTGTAATTATTTGTTTACAGTAATTTCTGTCACGTGATCTACCTCCAAATTTGTTCACCACTTTTCATGAGACATTGTAGATGTTACATTTATTACACTTCCATTCTATACAGCTTCCTCAGTCATTTCAGAGTATATAGTTGAAAACATCAATTCTGGAATTTTGAACAGTAGTTCAGTTAAAAGGCAGAACTTTTTAAAAGCAAAGTACTCTATTATGCCTACCTCTGATTAAATGTCACTAAAACTACATATCCCAGCAGTCCACACTCTTAACCGTATAATGGCGTAATTTATGATGAAAGAATAGAGCAAATTTGGTTTATGGTTAAGTATGATTCCATGAAAACACCCAAACGTGACTCAGTTTTGTGAAAGTTGCATAAATGAGCCACATGAGACTGCTGGTTTCTATTTTATATGTATTTGCTTTTTTTTGTTAAATTTTTATGCAATGATGTGCAAATCATGTAAACTGTATTTTTAACTTCAGTTTCAATATTTGATATCTTGTCTTTGTACTATTTTCAATGAAATATAGGGTTTAAATTATTTGCACATCATTACAGTTTTTATTTACATTTTGCACAGCGTCCCAACTATTTTGGAAATGGGGTGTGTGTGTGTATATATATATATATATATATATATATATATATATATATATATATATATATATATAAAATAGACTCAGTAGTATTAAATACAATTACACTTTGTTAAAATCACAGTGATAAAATTCTGCAACCTTTAAAATCCATCATTGTAATTTTGCAGCATTTTCCCACAATCCACCCTAAAGCAAGCCATGTAAACACTGCACGGTGGTGCAGCTTACAGAGTAACAGTTTAAAAGGGAAGAAATAGGAATACATCAACAGAATCAATGCGTGGGTCTCTGAGGGTGAGAGAAGTGAGTCTGCAGTGCCAGATTGTTTTTTTAAACAGAGGAAAGCTCTTATACTCTTTTATATGTGTTCTTGCATCTCATCCAGAACTATAAGAGAAGACACAGGGCAGCTGACTTGGGAAAGCGTGCACAAAGCCCTAGATGGAGGGGTGCCAGTAACTGCAACATGTTTTTTTAAGAATGTGTCAGATCAAGCTGATAAAAGATGCCAGTAATTCTGGAGGGTGAGATGGTAAATGCACTGTAGAATAACAGCCTACAGGTTCTGAGTAAGCTCTGAATGTTTTAGTTAAATGCTAATCACGCATATTAGAAAAGGGTGGCCAAAGGCCTTACTGGAGTCCATTAACTAGTACTTCTTAGTAGAAATTACTCATTCAGCAATTCATAATGCAGAAATGCAAATAATCATAAAGTGCTCATCATTCTTAATGTGATCTATTTCTTTTCACAATTTATGCATAATTCAGTAGTTAATAAACAAATTCACTCATTGTGGTTTGGTGTGAGATGCTCTGTTCTAGAGAAACTTCAGAATTGTTCACAGTGGTGGTGATAGGAACCAGACGTCCACCTCTAAAAGCTCCCTCACAGAAAGTTACTACATGAAATGATTATGGATACATTGTGTGATGGTCCTAATATGTTTTTTTAAAAAGAAGAGAGGGGGTGATGTACTGCTATGTGAGGCAAAATGGTACAAAGAAAACCTTTTTTTATATGTTTACCACTATTTTACTCTTATATGCATTACATATAGAAATACAAAAGCTTGAAGACATTGCAATTTCTGGTTCCTATCATCACCACTGTAAATCTGACTCTTAAGTTTCTCTACAGTGAACCATTTCACATCAAACCACTCTGAATGACTTGTTTACATCTCAACAACTGAGTTATGCAGAATATCTGAAGAATTGGCTCCACTTTAAGAAGTTGCACTAAATGAAGGACAGTCTGTCCAGTCTTCCATCATGCATTGCCAGACTGTGAACATAAGAGGAACCTAAAGGAATGTGCTGGAAAGAAGCCAAGTCTATCCATGTATAATAGATGATGTGTGCAACATTAATGAGCAGCATTAATTGCCTGAAGCACATCAGCTTTAGCTTTCGAGTTTTTTTTTATCTATGTATTTGTGTTTCTGTTGTAAATCTATTGTTTTTACTGATTATTCATATTGAACCCGGTAGATTCCGGCCCGGGGGTGTGGGGGGGTTTATGGTGTGATGTAGCTGTGAGGATCAGGAAACCTGGAGAAAATAGAAAGACTTTTAGAGTAGCGGGAAGACAAAGTCTAGAAAATCTTCAAGGAAGGATAAGAGGCCACCATACAAACAGGAGAAATTAAATTCGATCATTTATTGACCAATGGTGCAAATCATGCATTGGTATGAATGGTAAGCAAATCTTTATTTTCTATTAATGTTAACATTTGTAATAGAATAAATAAATGCTCCAAGAAATATCATAGCTACTTGGGCTGGGTAATATGACAATATATATCGTTATCGTTCTAAATTATGTCGCAATATAAAGCATATTGTGTATATTGTCAGTATAGTTGTAGAACACTGACCAACTGCATGTTTCACTATAAAGAGAGCAAAATTAGTTCTGTTTAACTGGACTTAGTGCAACACAACATGCCAAATTTTGAATTAAAATCATTGTGTTCACATTTTTGAAAATTTAGTTGTATTGGTTATTTTTTCTCAGTTCCAACTGATCAGATGTCTGAAAAGATAAATATTGTGTATCATGAACATTTCTTGAAGTATTGCAATATTATATTTTTGCCATATCACTCACCTCTAATAGCTACTACAGTGCTGTGCAAAAGTCAGAAATCACTTTATTTAATTTCCAGTCAAACGGTCAATAAGTACAAATTATTCTTTTTTTTGCAGTAATTAGTTCTGCAAAGAACAGCTATAAAATAATCCATGTGCATAAGAGGAATGTTAAAGGAAAATACGTGAAAAAACTTTTATTATTTTTAACAAAGCATAGAGAAAATGAGACTCCTAACAACCATGCAAGATCTAACGGACCACCAAAGATGTCCCCATTAGATAGTTAACAGTACTTTCATCTTTGAGAGAGAGGAGAAACTCAAGCTGCCTCAGATCTGAAAACATCCACAGGGGTTTCTGTCCATCCTTCCAGTGTGAGAAGACGACTCAGTGCTATGGGTCTGAAAGGATGTGTAGCTGTTCAAGAAGAACCTCACTGAGAAAAGGAGACGGACACATCAAACAAAGAAGCTGAACAATGGACTGACCACCCCAGAGTCCAGACCTCAACACCACTGAATGTGTTTGATTACTTCAGAAAATGATCAACCAGCTTCTAAGACTGAACTTCGGAGGTGTGGAAAAATATCCCTGCAGATTTAGTTGTTAAGGCTTGTGTGTAATTTTCTATGTTTTTTCCTGACACTAAAAATGAATAACTTACTGACCATTTTGACTGGAAATTAAATAGATGAAGTTCGATCTCTGACTTTAGAAGTATAAAATGGGCTTTTAAGTGCAGCCTTTCCACTTAAAACCCCTTTTCACCTCATGAATGGTTCCTAAGCTCCTCTCCAGGCCTTCCAAACACTTTACAGAAGAAGAGAAAAACATCCTAAACTTTCATCATGAAATGTTCACAAAATGTAAAAATACATTGAAATTTTGATATTTCAGTGATGATACAATGACAAAAATCATCAAACTGTGACAGAAAAATCTGAAAAAGTGCGAAAATAATCTGTATCTTAATCATTTATATACATGCTTTGTAAAATGACATCACCCTCTTCAGTGAACTGGAGCTTATCTTTAACCTGCCGCCTTCTCTACGGGCATGGCTTTATCACACTCCAAGTCCACGTTCCTCTTGCTCAGGCTTTTCTCCAGCTTCTCTCTCTCCCCAGGGCCGAGGGCCCAGCGCTGCAGGGCCAGACGGCGGAGGGAAGGCAGCTGGGGCAGAGCGTCCAGCAGGGCAGGTAGCCAGGGGGATGCAGAGAGAGAGGCGGAGGGCCGCAGGCTAATGTCCAGCTCCTGCAGCTCCTTTAGACCAGCGACTGCCCCAAAGAGTGAAACCCAGCCGCCATCACCCACACTGCCGTTGTAAGAGAGGTCCAAAAGCTTCAGCTTTGACAGAGCCCCTCGCTTGCAAGCAGATTCTACAAGAACATACACAGAATGTACAAAAACCCCCAGTCAATACAAGCAGTAGAAACAGGCCCTAAAATCATATGCATTCACTCAGGGGTGGGTTATATAACAACGTGTTATCGTTATCGTGATAAATGACATGACAATATGCTTTTTTAACCACTTAAATAGACAGGGCCCACCTGCACGCCCAAAGTTTTATTACACACTACTGTGACCTAAGAACAGCTCAGCCAGTTTGCATTGGAGTCCCTGTAGTTACTGAATAATAGGCCTTAGTATGTAATAAGCCTGGGATTTTAAGGGTGAGCATATCGTTGTTGTCGGAACAAAACCTTGTCCAAAATAATAACTTTACAGGAGACGGAAAAAAACATACTTTACTTTTAATGTAAGACTTTTTTTTCCAAGTTATTTTGGGCCGTTTCTTTTGGTCCATTCATCATGAAATTTACACACAATGTGGGCGACAGGAATTTTCGAACTACGTCAAAAACTGAGAAACAACAAAAATGGAGATACAAGGTTTTGTCCCGAAAGCAACGATATGTGGATACTATCAGTTCATCTGGAAACTCTGAACAACTCCATGCATCATGTGAAAGACATTTAGGCCACTTATAGACCCCTTAAACAATAACCAGTGTACAGTAACTGCATAACCTACATAGTAACAAGTAGCTTACCATATTTTATTAATTTATTTTTTACCAAAAATAGAATGTGTTTATTTTTATTTACCATTTACTTTCATCTACCAACATTCTTTCTGAAAGACAAATTCCACCTATTTTTAAACATTTCTGCACAGTTAAATTGTTAAGATATAAATACAGTCATTCAGAGTGGTTTGGTGTGAAATGCTCCGTTCTAAGAAACCTACCGAGTCAGAATTGTTTACAGTGGTGGTGATAGGAACCTATAGGACTTCTAAAAGCTCCTTCACATGAAGTTATTCTATGCAATGGTTAAGAATATGATATGTTGTCTGACGACTGAGACATTGTTTTGCAATTGTTTTGTTGTTTTGCATGATTTTGGCCCAAAACTTATTCTTTAAAATCTGTTCATGGCAGAGAGGCAAAATAATCCCCACCAAAAAAGTATATTTACCTTTTTATCAACATTACAAACAAATACTCAGAAGACACATGTGGATTCACTGGTGGTTTTGGATAGTATATAAAATGGCTATATTTGCACTGTAGACGTTATGACCCCCTAGTTTCCACCACCACGGTAAAGAAAACTCAAAACTGGAATTATTAAGAGATTCTAAATAATTGGTGGAATCCTGGTATTTTCTCCCTTCCAACTTACTTAATATTATATTGTAAAAATGTCTTCAGTTATCATGATGTTATGTTTTTGCCATATCTCCCACACTTACAACCCCATATACCTAAGTGAAGCATGTCCTCGGTTGTCAAGTCGCAGCTACTCAGCCTCAGCTCCTCCAGTTTACAGTCAGCCTGCAAAGGTTCCAGTAGCTGCTGCAGAATTTCCCCAACACTCTTGTTCCAAGACAGGTTTAGACACTCCAACTGCCTGAGTGACTGCATGGTGGTGGCTATGATGCATGCAAATCCATTTACACACACATACAGCCAAAATAAGTCCTATAAACACAGTGTTATGCAGTGCTAAGTCAGAGACCTCCCCTCATTTATTTTATTTCCAGTCAAAACTGACACTTAGATATTTTAGAAGGAATTAGGTATAAGATAATCCACTTGCATAAAGAAGGGAAAAGCCAAAGATAACAAGTGAAAAACTCAGAGTTTCAAAAGTTCACAGTTATTAAAATCTAGAGAGAAAATGGGACTCCTAACAATCATGCAAGGCCTGGTAGACCAACAACACTGTCCCCATCAGATGAACAGCACTTAAACCTTCCATCTTTGAGATAAAATCAAGCTCCACTCTTGCTTTAGACCTGAAAAATTCACAATTCAGCACGGTGGGTCTGAAAGGATGTGTAGCTGTCAAGAAGCCATTTAAACAATAAAGCTGCTGGTGTTCTCAGAACAATGGACTGACCACCCCAGAGTCCAGACCTCAACATCACTGAATGTGTTGGATTACTTGGATCGTGAGAAGCAGAAAATAAGAAGACTGAACTTTGGAGGTGTGGAAAAATATCCCTGCAGATTTATGTAAAAAACAGTTTACATAAGTACAGAGTGTGTAATACAGGCAAGGAGTGGACACACTAAATACTTTTTTTTATTATGTTTAGGTGTGATTTTCTGTTATATATACACTATATGGCCAAAAGTATGTGGACAACCGGCCATCACACCTATATGAGCTTGTTGGACATCCCTTTCCAAACCCATGAGGAGTAACATTGATTTGCCCCCCCCCCCACTTTGTGGCCATAATAGCCCCCACTCTTCTGGGAAGGTTTCCACCAGGTTTTGGAGTGTGTGTGTGTGGAAATTCTTGCTCATTCAGTTAAAAGAACATTTGTGAGGTCAGGCACTGATGTTGGATGAGAAGGTCTGGCTTGCAACCAACATTCCAACCCATTTCATGAAGATCCGGACACACAGTTCTTATGCTGATTTTACTTCCACAGATGGTTTGAAACTCTGTAGTGAGTGATGCAAAAGAGGATAGGCTATTTTTTTCCCACTGCGCACTGCAGCACTTGGCAGCCCTGCTCCGTGAGTTTGCATGGTCTACCACTTCGTGGCTCAGCTGTTGTTGCTCCTACATGCTTCCATTTCACAAAAAATAGCACTTACAGTTGACCGGGGCAGATCTAACAGGACAGAAATTTCACAAACTGACTTGTGGCAAAGGTGGCATCCTATGACAGTGCCATTAAAGTCACTGAGCTCTTCAGTACAAACCATTCTACTGGCATTGTTTATCTAGGGAGAGTGCATGGCTATGTGCTTGATTTTATACACCTGTTAGCAATGAAACAAACTCAATAATTAGAAGAGATGTCCACATACTTTTGGCCATATAATGTATGTCTTCAACTTTTTTCCTGAATAATATAATAGCACTGGTAATGTAATTAATGAAGGGTGGTCTTTGTATGTTGACTCTTAAGTACAACTGCAAACCACACAATTGTCTCAGCCTCCATTCATTTCATACCTAAAGCCTGGCATGTCTCAGGACTCAGGCCACAGTTGTTCAGGTAAAGCTTCTTCATCTTTGAGAGAGGTAGCACAGGCAGAAGAGACCGGATCACACCTCCAACACTTTTATTGGAACCCAAGTCCAGTTCCGTGAGCTCACCCAAAGAAGGAACGGCTTGGACTGAAAAAAGACACAATAATGCAAATTGGCAGACTTTGAACATAACAATTATATGAAAATAAAAATTTCATCTTCTTACCCAGCACCAGTATGTCGTCCTCTGTTACACAACACAAATGCATGTCCAAGCATTTCAGATGTGTAAGGAGAGACAAGCTTGTGGTCATTGTGCTGAAACCACCACCGGACTCCTTATTACAGGACAGGTCTAGATGCTCCAGGCCCGGGAGGAACTTCAGTTTCTCACCTGTGATGTACAAGACCACAATTTTGACTTACTATCTCAAAATAATGACTTATTTTCTCAAAAAATGGGCTTTTGAGATTTTGAGTTAGTAGCATACCAAAATAATGTGTAAGAAATAATTTCAGAACAATAAGTCATTATTTTGAGATACTAATTACATTTTTGAGAAAACAGGTAATTGTTTGAGAAACTAAGTCACATTTTCAAGAGAATAAGTTTTTATTTTGGCATACTAAGTCATAATTTCAAGAAAGCAAGTCATTATTTTGAGTCAATGAGCTTTAAAAATACAGGCTTAATTTTTCCCCCCCCTTCCTGCCAGGAATGAGCTTCCTTATTTTTGCATAATAAAAGATCATAATCCAAACCAACTCCTGCCCTTTCTATTTTTCAGATGGTCTTGTTTTTTTCAGAATGGCTCAGACAGTTTGGTTTTGCTCATATCATATTTCCACATATCAGCGACAATAAGCAATATTGAGTATTTTCATGCTAAATCATATCAATTCATATTTTTTTAAATTTAATTCATACACCAACTTTTCCTTAGCAGCACCCTCGTACCCAGAATGGCGAGGCTATCCTGATTCAGTCCACACATGCTCAGTTTCAGGGTCTTCAGCTGTGGAGTGGAGTTCAGAGAGGAGGCCACGTGCTCCACCCCCTTTACCATCAGCTTGTTGTTGGACAGGTCCAAGACCTCCAAACAAGTCAACAAGAGGAGAGCTTCACCTGGTAATCAATAATGTCATATTTTAACTGATAAAGTGTAATAAATACATCTGAATTCACTTTACTTTTACAACCCCATTTCCAAAAAAGTTGGGACGCTGTGCAAAATGTAAATAAAAACAAAATGCGTGCAAATCGTTTAAATCCTATGTTTCATTGAAAATAGTACAAAGACAACATGTCAAAAGTTGAAACTGAGAAATTTCGTTGTTTTTTGAAAAATATTTGCCCATTTTGAATTTGATGCCAACAACACGTTCCAAAAAAGTTGGGATGGGGGCAACAAAAGGCTGGTAAAGTTGTGTAATGCTAAAAAAACAGTAACATGACTGGGTATAAAAAGAGCATCTCAGAGAGGCTGAGTCTTTCAGAAGTAAAGATGAGGAGGGGTTCACCACTCTGTGAAAGACTGCATGAGCAAATAGTGCAAAAATTCAAGAATAACGTTTCTCAACATAAAATAGCAAAGAACTTTTGCTTTCCATCATCTACGGTACATAACATCATTAAAAGATTCAGAGAATCCACAGAAATCCCTGTATGCAAGGGACAAGGCTGAAAACCAGTATTTGCTGGCAGTGCTCTTTGGGCCCTCAGACGGCGCTGCATTAAAACCAGACACGATTATGTAGTGGAAATCACTGCATGGGCTCAGAAACAAATGAATGAAAAATCAATGGGCCTCATTCTCCAAACATTCTTAAGAACAAAATTCTCCTTAAAGGAGAACGGTTTTCTTATTTGGGATTTGTTCTTAGGTAAGAACAGAATCTACAATCACACACTCAAAAGCACAAAGGTGAGAACAGTTCTGAGCTTTAAGACTTTTTCTCAGGACCTTTCTCAAGAACACACTTAAGAAAAAACTAAGGACAACATTGGTTAATGAGGCCCAATGTCCACAGACTTTGTATCTCAAAGCTTATTTACTCAAATATAATCGCAATATTTTGGCCTCTGGGATCTTTGTCAGTATGTGTTGTTATTTTCACTTATAACATCAACAACACATGAACTTTTGTATACAACTGTACATTATTAATGTTTAGAGTACAGCAGGGACACAACATAAATTTGCACTCACCAAGTGCCACAGCGTCTGCCTCGGAGAGCTGACAGTCGACCAGGTGGAGCTCCCTCAGAGAGCTGGCAGAGCGGAGATGCTTGGTTAAGCAATGGAGATTTCCTCCCCCTACCCCAGCGTTCCAGGACAAATCCAGCATCTCCAGCAAAGGAACACAGTCCAGAGCCTCCCCTGTCACAGACCAATACCCACAGGTAACTAAAGTATATACACTGTACACTAAAGTATGCAGTTATTTTTTTCTTAATTTCCTTAAGTGCCCTAACTGGCCCAGTCATTAAACACATCTAGCTTACTGGTGTATAGTTGGAGACCACAGCTCATCTTTTTCCATGCTATTTTTGTTGGTCATTCTCTAGTGCTGGCTGGACGTTTTTACTTTCAGCTGTGCTGCTGACACTGATACACTCGTGAGGATGGTCCACTATCCAAATAATACCTGGTCAGTGGTGGTCCATCGGCGGCCCTTTTCCACTTACGGATGGTGTAGAGGCCAAATGATGAATTGTGCAAGAATGAGTGGGCCACAGTCAGTCATTTTAAACAAAGTACACAAACTGTTATGTGCAAAAGTTTGGGCGCCCCTTGTCAAATGACGTTCTGACAAAAATGAAAATAAGTAACACGTTCTCTACAGAGAACACACTTCTGCACATTTTAATGCACAATTACTGTTTATTTGCCGAATTTTACGTGAAAAATATTAAAGCACAAAATTTAGCTTGTGCAAAAGTTATGGCATTTGTATATTTTGTTTAATTTGTTTCCAATATGTTAAAAAATAAAAATAAAAGTTGCACTTAAATTTGCAGACAAATGCCATATTTAAGTTTGTTCAATCAATAAAAAACGTATGTCCGCAAACTGCATACCTCAAATTACCCTTATTTATTCAAAATGAATTATTATTCAATTATCATGAGATACATTGTTGTGAGTGGGCTTCACGCATTCAAAACACATGCTTTATTATGATTAATACCACCTTTATTAGAGAAATACAATTTTTTTACTTAAAAAGTTTTCCAGTGTACATTTTTTCATTTAAAAGTTTTCCAGTGTACATTTTTTCATTTAAAAGTTTTCCAGTGTACATTTTTTTATTTAAAAGTTTTCCAGTGTACATTGTACGTCAGTTGTTATTTTTCTCAAAAAAATTTTAGATCCAAAATTGTTACAAATAAATATACAGCATTTTGGATTGAAACTCTTTGATTGGAATGCTTTTACCACATTTTACCTTCATTACGAAAAAGTATCAAAGTTTGTTCTCTGTAGAGGATTTGTTATCCTTTATTGCAGAATGTTGCCTCAGGGCAACAAACTCATTTTCCTCACTTTACAACAACATTATACATATTTAAACACAATAATAGGGTTAACAATTAAGGGAAGAGTTTGAGTGTGTCAATAAAAGGCATGTACTTGGTCATACTATCTCTTAGTGGGCACTTTTAAACCTCTTTTTTAACATTCAGTATAAATTTTTTCGTAATGAGAATTTGCAGAAATAGGTTTGTTGCCTAAAAGCAACATTGTGTGCCAGCGGAATGGATTTAGCCAGTCACAAGCCAGGTCTCACCACTTCCGGGAACACAACTCTATATCATTTCTTCCCATAGTCTCACAATGTTGCCTCAAGGCAACATACTCCAAAAAGACCCCTGCATATATTATTATTTTTGACAAATGTTTTTGAATGTAATAATCAGGACCAATTATAAATAATCATAATATATAATTTTATAATTGTATAATTTAATAATCAAGGACCATTTTATGCAAGAAAGTGGAGTTTTTAAATTGCCTTCATAATGCGTGCAGTAGAGGGTTAACTTATTTTCACCAGAAAATCAACAAAGCATGTCATTTGACCAGTTGTGTTCAAACATTTGCATACAACTGTATATGGCAGGTGCTTCTGATAAGATGGCCAATGAGTGTAGATACAAGCTGGCAATGTGTTTTGCACAGAGACGCCATCACACAGTCATTTCTAAACCAGCTTAACAGACTAGATTAGTATTTCTCTCACCCAGTGCTGTAAGGTCTTCAGCTGTGAGTCTGCAGCTGCTCACTTTCAGCACTTTCAGTTTGCCTACATGCTGCAAATGACAGGTCAGAGCCTTCAGGGAGCCCCCCAGCAGGTCATTCCAGGAGAGATCCATCACCTCCAGCTGAGCCAGGAATGGCAGCAAGGTTCCTGAGGGAGGGTCGAACCATCAAGTAAGGACAGCGAGAAAGACATATGGATGTTCACTGTACCATGAAATGAAAGCGCGTGGACTCAGAGGAGGGTCTTAGCTCTTACCAAGCTCAACAACATCAGTGGCTGTCAGGTCACAGTGAGCAAGGCTTAAGCTCTGACTGTCTGGTGTCTTTCCGAGCTTCTGGACAAACTGCTTCACCCGGCCCCATCCCACCACAGAGCTGATCTCAGAGTCCGTATCACTGCTCTCTAAGAAACAGCATGGGTCAGCTCAGTCAATTAAAGCAGCATTCCAGCCTAAAACTAGAGTTTCATTTGTTATTTGTCGCATTCTGTGGTGCAGCAATACATTCCTCAGCCTCATCAGTTTGACAGAATTCCCAATTTTATACTATTTTCATGTTTTTGATCATCAGTGAACTACAATATCCAGCATGCATCGCACAAAACATCATGCAATTATTGGGAATCTCTGTGGAGTCAACCAATCTTGACTGCTGGCCAAGCCACTGATATACACCGATCAGGTATAACATTATGACCACCTCCTTGTTTCTACGCTCATTGTCCATTTTATCAGCTCCACTTACTATATAGGTGCACTTTGTAGTTCTACAGTTACAGACTGTAGTCCATCTGTTTCTCTGCATACTTTGTTAGCCCCCTTTTACCCTGTTCTTCAGTGGTCAGGACCCCCATGGACCCTCACACAGCAGGTGCTATTTGAGGTTGGATCATTCTCAGCACTGCAGTAACACTGATGTGGTGGTGGTGTGTTAGTGTGTGTTGCGCTGGTTCGAGTGGATCAGACACAGCAGTGCTGCTGGAGTTTTCAAACACCTCAGTGTCACTGCTGGACTGAGAATAGTCCACCAACCAAAACTAGCCAGGCAACAGCGTCCTGTGGGCAGCGTCCTGTGACCACTGATGAAGGACTAGAGGACGACCAACACAAACTGTGCAGCAGCAGATGAGCTATCGTCTCTGACTTTACATCTACAAGGTGGACTGACAAGGTAGGAGTGTCTAATAGAGTGGACAGTGAGTGGACACAGTGTTTAAAAACTCCAGCAGCACTGCTGTGTCTGATCCACTCAGACCAGCGCAACACACCCTAACACAACACCACCACGTCAGTGTTTCTGCAGTGCTGAGAATGATCCACCACCCAAACAGCACCTGCTCTGTGAGGGTCCATGGGGGTCCTGACCACTGAAGAACAGGGTAAAAGGGGGCTAACAAAGTATGCAGAGAAACAGATGGACTACAGTCTGTAACTGTAGAACTACAAAGTGCTCCTATATAGTAAGTGGAGCTGATAAAATGGACAATGAGCGTAGAAACAAGGAGGTGGTCATAATGTTATGCCTGATCGGTGTATAGGCTAATAAATACAAACACGTTAGCATTAGTGCAACTGTTGTCTCAGTGGTCAAGCAGAAATGTAAAGAAAACAGCGCTTTATTTAGCACAAAATAGGCCAGAGACAAGTTTCTTACTCTTTCAGTCAGAGAAAAGAAGCCTAATTAAAGTAATTCATCTATATCCCATATGTCAAAAGCAAGACCCGCGGGCCAAATCAGGCCTGTGGCACAACCCTTTTTGGCCCGCGAAATTATTTTAATTTTCTGTTATTATTAGCCTGTTTCACCTTGAGCTGGACTACAGTCCCCGGCATGCACTGCAACACAATGTGTGCTCTAAGTCCCTTCCTCCAATAACAGTCTTTTGCCCAGTGGTTACATAAAAAGAAAAGATGGCAGGTGTCTAATTCTAATTAGACAAATAGGCAGGTTGTTAAAACCTCCCTCCTGGGGACATTTAAAGAGGTTTAACAGTTATCAGGCCTATTGTTTTATATAGAACAATTTATTTTTAAATTAAAATTGTTTTTAAATAGTCCAAGTAGTTAGTGCCTATTTTGCTGTTGCAGTTTTGGCATATTTTGAATGTGGCCAGTTGGGGTCGTGGCAAAATATTAAATAAAAATGAAATAAAAACACAGCTGCCCACAGATTTGTTGAGATTTTTTAATATGGCCCTTTTAATGAGTTTGACACCCCTGATAGATGGCAGCTACCTTGTTAACTAGCTTTTTGCTTGCTGTCCTCATCTGACAAGTCATTTCAGTCATTCAAGTTATTGATTTTCTACATTTCATGATGGTATGAAGACAGTTATCACAGTTACACAACTGCACTAGATATTTGCCTTCCTAGCACTAACATTTGCACTTTGGCTTCTTTCTGTATCCGCCAGCTTACTGGAAAAACAAATTTCAAACAGCCTGCCCCCACAAACCCACCACAAAGCAGTGGTAATGTCAACATACATCATTAGAAAGGGGGTTTTCCTAGTTTTTAAACTGGAAATTTTGCTTTAGAGACTAATGCAGCACCACTGTAGGATATGAGTAAGCAAGTTTACAAGATGTAACGATAGTTATATTCTTCATTTTGACCAGAGTGATTCTTTTAACTTGAATACTTGATATTAAAAATTATAATCAATTAGAATTTGCCCTCTCAATGACAGCAATAATAATAATAATAATAATAACAATAATAATAATGATAATAATAATAATAATTGTTATTTATATAACATATATATTTGATATAAATATCAAAGTGCAATGATTAGTTGGGAATTTGTGTGATGGTAATACATAGTTTATATTCTCCCACTGGTCTCTCTTACATTGAGCCTGATGAACACAATCATTTAAATGTATTTATTTGTCACCAATCTTTATTTAAAGGCTTTTAAATTTTAAAGGCTTCCTAGTTTATATTTTTATAATACAGTATTTTGGAATGTTTAAAAGGTTACCCATGACTTTTTATAAAAACAGATTACTTGAATAATTGAATCAATATCAAAATAATACTAATAGTTTTACTGTACATATCTCGTGCATTTAGTTTACACATCGTGGATTTGTAGCCTAGCCTGGTGATGCCCATTTGTGTCTGTCTCTTTGTGTTTCTATGTATTATATGTTACTTATTTGTGTTCTGGACTGTCCATTCATGCAGGCCTATGCACCAGTTAAGCCGAGACAAATTACTTGCACATGCACATATACAGTACTGTGAAAAAGTCAGAGACCACCCTCCATCTTTTTAATTTCCAGTCATGAAGTCCAAGGTACTCACTTTTCAAGAGATCTTGGGGAGATTAAATACAACATATACAAATGCAGAAGGGCTGAGAACGATTACATGGTAAAAACAGGAGTTTCCAAAACTGGAGTTATCCAAAGCTACAGAGAAAATGGAATTTCCCTGAAAACTGGTAGCCCACCAACACTGTCCCCATCAGATAAACAGCAAATCATGATGTAGATGTCAAAAAGCCCTCGCTGACAAAAGGAAAAGGAAAGAAGCTGCTGGTGTTCTCAGAACAATCGACTGACCAACAACTTCACTGAATATGTTTGATTATTTGGATTGTGAGAAGCAGAAAATGCAACCAACACCTAAGACTGAACTTTGGAGGTGTGGAAAAACAACCCTGTAGATTTCTTTGAAAAACTGAAAGTGAATCTCCTGAAAAGAACGTATAATAAAGGCAAAGAGTGGACACAATAAATACTGACAAATTTGATCATATATTTAGCTGTTGAGGCTTCAGTGTAATTTTCTGTTAAATCTGTTTTCTGATTTTTTGCTGACACTGAAAAATTAAATCTTGTATTAAACAGCCGTTTTGACTGGAAATTTAATCATTGAGGGGTGGTCTCTGACTTTTGCATAATACTGTACTTGGTCAATGAAATGATTGATTCTAAAAGATGAACACATCATGTACAGTGTGTGTGTGCGTGTGTGTGTGTGTGTGTGTGTGTGTGTGTGTGCGTGTGTGTATGTGTGTGTGTGTGTATGTGTGTGTGTACCTGTTCCAGGTCCTGTGCTATCTTTCCCCTCACTGCTCTCTGCTTCCTTGGTCTCAGGAATTTCTCCATTCTTGTCGCTGCTCACTGATGGTCGGAAGAGGCGACCCATGGATGGCTTCTTTCGTTCTGTTAAGGAGGTTTTCCTCCGGATCTGGTTCATTATCAGATCCAAAGGTGACCTCTTCTGAGAGGCCTCTCGCCCTCTCTGCTGATCTGGGTTGTAAAACATCGAAGAAATATGCCGTTTGGCAAAATCTACTTAAAATGTTGGTACAATTTGGAGTATAAATAGGACTGGGCTCATGATATACACAGTATGTCCAAAAGTCTCCAGACACCCCTTCTAATAGGTGAATTTAGCTACTTTAAGGTACATCCACTCCAGGCACATCTTCCTGGGGAGTAATGAAGCTCCATCCAATGCCCTTGGGATGAGTTGGAGTGATCCAGAACTGACCATCCAACATCAGTACCTGACCTTACTAATGGCTAAATGCAATCAAATCCTCTCAGCAATGTTCCAACATCTAGAGTAAAGCCTTTGCAGAAGAGTAGAGATTGAAAATGGGGCAAACCCCCTATAAATACCCTTGATTTCAGAAGAAACTTTGTATGATAAAATGTCTACAAACTTTTGGACATGTAACGTGAGTGAAAAGGGCACAAGCCCAGTTTCAGTATCTATTAAAAAGCCCATATCATGGAAAACCTGGTTATTCGCTTATGTAGTATATAAGCACAGTTAATGTTTCTAAATGTACCATTAGCAGGCTGTTTTGAATTCACTGTTTTTGTGATGTCACAAAGACCAAATAATTTATATATATCCGCTGAAATTATAAGGAGTGTTTCAGGCTGTTTTTTTTTTTAAATGAGGCACAACACAGGGCAGCCAATTAGATCTGAGAACAATTAAATATATCAGTCTTCAAGGCATAGTGAAACAAAAATGGCCTTTTTAACCCTTGTGTGGTGTTGATGTGTCTGTTACTCAGTGGTCTGCTGGACCCACCACATTATTGTTTTTTAAATCAATACAGCCATAACAGTTTATGTAAAAATACCAGACATTTAAAATATCACAAGTGGCCAGTGTAGGGTTCTCCTTTAGCAGCTGTAGCCAGTCAGCAGCCTGTCTATGTTGTCCACCCTCTCACACACACACATATACAAACACGTACACACACACATACAAACACATACACACACACACACTAACAGCAGGCCATGTAGGAGGAGAACAGAGTGAAGGACACAGCACCTCCACACTTTTATTCCCCGTGGGTTCACCCAACACCGCATGTGTAATATAAATGTGTAGGGGGTGAACAGAGTGAAGGCACTGAAAATGGGTTATTTTATATGTTCTACACAGAAAATGAGCAAAGGCCAAGAATCTGGGGTTGAAATAATAATAAATCGCATCATTTTTTCTTTTGGTAAACATTGAAAATCGGTCCCACAGACCTGAACACCTCACAAGGGTTCATTCTAAAGGATAAAGAGAGGTTGTAAAATGGTAATGTAGAAATGTCAGAAATGGGGGAAAAGACGAGAAAAATAGGATACTGGCCCTTTAAGTTCCTCTCAAAAACATGCAAAAATGAAACACTGAAAAGGTTTTAATGTACAAAAATGTTTCTCCTAAGATGTGGTACTTTTTAAAGGCACACCGTACCTGATTCCATCGCTGGACAGCAACTCTCGCAGCAAAGAAGCTATAAGACAATCATGAAAATATGTTATACATTTGAAAAGTTTAAGTTAAACTGAGTAAAAACAGATCATTAACGTCAAATCTGACAACTTTCCTGTGCAACTCGAACACATCCTGCTCAGAGAAGTGAACAGGATCTCCACTCTGACGCGTAATTTTTTTTCCTACCCGTATTCTTTCATGTCCCGCCTCCTGCGGGGAGTTGCCTGGCAGTACCGCGTCTCCTGCGCTGGGATTGGCTAGTAGTGTCCCTGTATGCAACTAACTGCGAACTATTAACCAATCCAAGCGCAGGATACAAACGCTTGTATGAATTACAAATCAATCCATAGCGCAGGAGGAGGGGGGCCTGTCCGAATACGGGTGGGAAAAATAGAAACAAGACTTCTCGTTGGTTCCAAGCTTTCAGCGAATAGCCATGGTAACGGTTGCTCGCGCTTGAATTTTAACCGACCTGTTATGAACGCTGAGTCGTTTGCGCTATTTTGTGCTGATAAAGAGTAAAATGTTCGCACCTAAAACCTTTTCTTCATCATAAAACGACAAACCTGATCTCGAATCAGCGTCGTCTGCACAGGTAAGGCTTCAGTGAGTCCGGAAGCACCGAGTGAACCTTGGTATTTTTCAGTCATGTGAATCTCTCAGGACTTCGCCTCAGGAACCACCATAGACTTACTGCCTGAGGTAAACTGACGGAAAACACTGGAAAAAACTGGCCATATAGAACTAAAATATTGTAATAAAAATCATTTTTTCATTATTAAGTGAATCGCTGTGCCGTCATTTTGCCATACTAATTATTTTGAGATGCTAAGTCATATTTTGAGATACCAGGTCATTATTTTGAGGTTCTATCTCATTATTTTAAGATGTAAAGTCATTATTTTGAGATGCTAAGTCATTATTCTGAAATATTAAGTCATTATTTTGAGGTGCTGTCTCATTATTTTCAGATATTAAGTCATTATTTTGAGATACTGTCTCATTTTAAGATGCTGTCATTATTATGAGATACTAAGTCATTATTTCAAGATGCTATCTCGTTATTTTGAGATAGTTATTATTTTGAGATACTAAGTCATTATTTTGAGATAGTAATTCTTTTGAGATACTGTCATTATTTTGAGGTAGTCATTGTTATTTTGAGAAACCTTCTCATTATTTTGAGATACTAAGACATTATATTGAGATACTTATCATTTTGAGATGCCAAGTCGTTATTTTGAAGCACTGTCTCATTATTTTGAAATATTAAGTTATTTTGAGAGTAAATATTTTGAGATAGTGTCTCATTTTAAGATGCTAAGCCATTATTATGAGATACTAAGTCATTATTTCAAGATACTATCTCGTTATTTTGAGATAGTCATTATTTCAAGATACTATCTCGTTATTTTGAGATAGTCATTATTTTGGGATACTAAGTCATTATTTTGAGACACTGTCTCGTTATTTTGAAATATTAAGTTATTTTGAGATACTGTTTCATTATTTAAAAACGCTGATTCGTTATTTGAGAGACTTTTTCATACTGTTTTTAGATTCTGAGTCATTATTTTGAGATGCTTTATGCTTTTGAAATGAAAATATAAATTATATAAAGTTTCTCAAAATAACAAGACAGCATCTCAACATAATGAAAACGTACCATAATAATGAGAATGCATAGCAAAATAATGGAAATACTTCAAAATAATGGAAGTAATGAGAAAGCATTTCAAATTAATGGCATAGTGGTTCATTAAATAATGAAAAAAATAGGTGGTAGTTTTTTTTTTTATTTTAAGTGCAGGAATGGGCTTCCATATAATAGTGAATTGCTGTGTAGCCAGTCATTATTTTTTGTGATTTTAATCAGTTTACCTCTGGAACTATCATGGGTTTTACTGCCTGAGGTAAACTGAGTAAAATCACTGGAAGAAAAACATTTGACAGGCTACATAACACTGCAGTATAATAACAGTGAATTGCTCTGTAGCCAGTAAACATTTTTCTAAGTGATTTTAGTAATTTCCCTCACGAATCATATCCTATTATGGATGTACTGCCTGAGGTAAACTGACTAAAACCACAGAAAGGCTTACACAGCACTGCAGTAAGTGGCTGTGTAAAATAATAAACGAATGACATATAGGAATAGGTTTTATTGTTAACCCCAACGATATAATGAGTATATCAATGCCAATGAAGTGACATACAGAAAGTTGAGGGTGATACAGTGTGGCTTAATCGCAGGTGGAGGTAGGACAGAAGTGGCATTTCGTACCATACAGACACAAGCAATGGCAGGAAGAAACCCAATAAAATATCAGCACACAGGACTGTGAAAAGGTGGGTAAAGAAATACTCAGCATACTTATCAAGGGCAACCTCTTTTTTTCTTTTTTCTTTTTTTTTAATTTTATACATGCACCTCTCGTTCAGCTCACATGAAGAAGCCAGTAACACTTAGCCCATAAAGCAGCATAGAAACAGCACAGAGGTAATTAGAGTTCAGGCTGCCAAAATACTCCATCTTCTTCTCTTTCAGTTCATACTGTACGAAACACAGATACACAGCTTATATATATTTATATATATTTATATGTTCACCTGAGGTAGCAACAATTTCTTCAGCTCATTCCTAAGTGTTTATGTCCAAGGAATCAAAGATATTCCCTCTGATTGTCAATAAGAGAGCCTAACAGATCTCAGAAAATCAGTTCATTCTCACATACAAACGTCATGTCGCTCTCATGGCATATGTTAAGTAAACCCTGTTTATCTAAACGTATGACACAATGTGATATACAGTTATCGATATAATATCCCGTGATTAATAGTAAATTATTTGACAATATAAAGAGTATTTTATACCATTTTTCTGTCTTTACTAACATAAACGTGTTAATTTGTTAAAATTTCAAAAAAAGAAACGGAACAATATGAACAGAGTTATCAGAAAATCTCAGAGGATGTACAACATTCATAAGAAATGGTTTACAAAACATTTATATACATAATTTTCTTTTTTTTTCTTTTAAATCCATACCATGGTGTAAACTCGATTAACATATCCATATATTTTAGCATACATACATGCATACATATTGTACATTCAAACTGTGCATACATACGTAAAATATAAATGCATCTCGCAAAGAAAAAATCTTAAAGGTACACCAAATAAAACCTATTAAAACGTGACAGAATGTTATGAAAAACGGATGTGACTGGGTGCGGAATGTTACATGGTGACAAGCTGCAGAGCTTCCCAGATACCTCTGAATTTGGAAAACGCCACATTTTTTCAGCGGTCAGGGGAATTCTGAATGTCACGTCTCGTTCCTGTGTGATGACGAGTCATATAGAGAGTGGCAATACTAGCAGCTTGTCATTACGAGGCCTATGTGGTTTATGAGCGAAACTGCAAAATAAACAATATTACTTAGCGTACCTTTAAGTGTGTATAATTTTACAAGGGTTTAGCTCACATAACATTTGTCAATAAAACAATAAATACTTTTATAAACAATATATCACATGTTATCATTTTTTAAACAATTGTAATTCAGAATTGCATCTTTTCTACCAACAGTAGTCATTGCACTGACTAATAAATGGTGCTGATTACACACGTGCAGGTCAAAGGATGACGTTCACACACATTGGGGGTTTCTATTAATGTGTGAGAACTTACATACAAAGAAAAATTGCTGTTAAAAAAGCACTTAATGCTCCGTATAATCAAATTTATACCACAGAACGGACTGCTGACCCAGGATGTTGCTTGTTGTGTATGTCCGCACATAATGCATTGTGTGAAACAGTAATGTTTTCTTTATAAAGACACAAATCAATGAGATTTGAGGCTTTGGCTATCTCTTCACCTACGATAAAAACTAATTTGGCTATAAAATTGCAAGGCCAAAAAACGTCCCGAAATAAAACTTGGTCAGAGTTATTAAGATGTTATGTTGCTAAATGATCTGGAGGCCGAATTATGGAGTTGGAGACATCAGAGCATCAGAAGAGCTTGAGAGGGGGCTGTCCATCGTAGAAGCAGGTACAGACTCCTTCATCTGCTGTTTGAGCTCAGCGATGGTGCGCTCCAGCTTCTCTCTGGCCTCCCTCTCCCTACGAAGTTCCTCCTGCAGCTCCTCCCGGTCCTCCTCAGCACGGTCCAACCTCTTGCGCAGCTCTGATAACTATATACACGCAAATATGTTAAAAAAAACAGTGAGTCATGGATCAGTTAGAGTGCTCAACTTGGTTTAGTGATTTCTCTGCTGAAAACACCAGGTTTAAGTCATCAGTTGACCCAGTTATTACTGTCTGTTATTACTGCTGTACTATACAAATGTAATAACATCATTACATATTTATTTATGTTATCAGTTACCCAAACAATTGCATTTACATTGACTTTTCATTCTGTATGAGCGGGTTTGAATCTGCACCTCCAACATTTACTTTTGTTTTGATGTCAATAATTGCAAATGTGTGGCAAAAATGTAAAGGATGTTTTTTTCTTTTTGTGAAACAAGATAATGACTTTTCATCAAATTCTAAAATATAGTAAAGAGTTTTGAATCCACAGTTCTGACAAGTTTCTCCACTTGTTTCAAAGACTTCCTATGAGTGAGGAATAATTACTATGAAATGACACCAAGCTTTTGTTATCACTGTTGATAACTGTGTCATCTAAGGGTTAAATACCATGTTTAACTGGTGTGCTAGAGCAGGGAAATCACCAAACTGTGCTGGACTAAGGCACTCCATGACCAAGGCTGCATTAGAGTAAACATTAAAAATAAATTCCTTCTCCTGAGAGACAACCCAGCAGGGGGCAGTAGTTTCCACACAACACTATAGTCATAAGCTGATAAAACTTGCGTTGTGATATATGCATGTTTAAGTGCCAAAAATAATGAAAACAAATTTCTCATTACTTTACACGTGAATCATATTAATCACAATAATTTTTATATTGCAATATTTTAATATTTTATTTTCCCCTAGCAGACGGCAGACATCTCTTGTAGTCCACAGGGTGTATAAGGCGTAAACGTGTCCTACCTGTGTGGCGTAATGGCTCTCTTGCTGTTGCTCGGCTCCCTGCCGCTCTCTGCACCTGCAGCCCTGCTGTCTCAGCTGCTCCAGCCTGCACTTGAGCTTCCTCTGCTCCTCCTGCACTTCCCCCAGCTTTTGGGCATGCTCTGTCTGTACCACCTCCAGTTCGCCATGCAGGTTGCGCTGTTCTGCCGCCTCATCCCTGCGCAAAGCCTGCAGCTCCTGCTTCCCAAGGGCAAAGAGGAGGTCAGGTCAAACTCAGGTGAGTTATATTCAACGATAAACATGGGCTTAAGCCCAGTGCACACTGACCGAACAAACACCCAACATTCTAATATTACAGTCAGCTTCATTCTGTTGGCAAATGAATCAGTGTGAATGGGAGAAACATTCTACAATAGTGTGAATGGGGGAGGATGTTATAATACAATATGAGAACATCCCAGAGCAGTGTGAACGGGGGAGAACATTCTAGAGACTCCCAACATTCACAAGCAGGTATGGTGCATAAACCGTTAGCAGTAGGTGTGATTACTAATTACTAATCCTGCGTTTGGGTGTGTTGGTTTTTGTCTGAGGTCTTGGGTTGAGGTGCTCTGGGCTTACGGAAAAGATGCTGTGTTTGTGAAGCCACAACCACACATCTAGGGCGAATGTCATATAGAGCAAACCTTTTCCAGCTGTTGCTGCCTGCGGAGTGTTGACTGAAGCTTCTCATGCTGAGCGTTGTACATCTGAAGCACCTCCACCACCATGCTGTCCTTGTTCTCCTCAAGACTGCCACTGAAAGACTTCTCGCACGCGGGCGTTTCTATGGAAACTCGCGGCCACTCGTCTGGACTGTTGCGTTGCAATTGGCCAGACAAGCAACTTGTTTTTTTCCGCCCTGTAGAAACCAAGAAAAGCATAGAAAAAAAAACATGATTTCAGGAGAAAGTCAGACGCTGTTGAACCATTCACACAATAATTGGACGCATCATCATTCGTTCACAATTCACACAGCTGCATGACAACAGACCTGCAGATTCTTTGGGCTCAGTCTCCTCCCCATCCTGAGCCAGTGTCTTGTTCTCCTGGCTGCTTCCATGTTTGAGGAGGCTTCCCAGCCTCTCCGCTCTGAACGTCTCCACGTCTTTCCCAGCAACACAGCCAGAACTCATATTGGAATTAGCCAGCTTGTCATGCATGTAAAGGTACCAACTGGAAAGAATGCAAATAGAACCGTTAGCACTAGGTGTGATTACTAATTACGACTAGTATTTAACTAACACACAGTGTAACGAGTTGCAGTGGTTAGGATGGCAATAAATGGCAGTCTTTTAATAATGTTACCTCAAAACAGCAACAATAATTTGGAGTAGTCTTTAAAGTATTTACTAGCAGTTAAATGAATGAAAAAAAACATTTTTATGTGATACTTTCGGTAAACGTCTTGTACCTTTGCCACATGAGCTCATGGTGCCTGGGGTCCTCCTTCAAATTGGCAAGCAGACAGGGGTCAAACCCATAGGAGGGCAAAGGCACTGCCTGCATGGGAGAGACAAAAAAAAAACCTGTTGATCTGGTTTCATGTCTACAAGGAAATGCGATGAAAGACACAGACAGAGTTTATTGCAGGTGAGTGCGCTACCTTTCCCTCAGAGCTACTCTCGCACAGCTTCTCTTTCCCAGAACAGAGATTTAATCCCTCCTGTACTTGGGCAGTCTCCTAAAGAACACAAACAGGGATAGTATGTCAGTACTGCGTGGCACAGCATGGAGGCAGGATTAGCTCTGGTGGTTCTGAATGTTTCCTTAAGGCACACAGAGGCCCTGCCATGCTCTCTTTCTGTTTGCAGTCGGGGAGGCATGTATGAATGAGAGCAGAACGAAGGAAAAAATGTAAGTATCTTACATAAGCAGCCAGGAACATAGTGTGGTTTAATGAAATCCACCAGTCACTGCACCTTACGCACACTTTAGAAACCTCTGGGGAAAGATATAACTAAAGCTACACGCTTGAGGACAAAACTGCCATTATTCTGGATATGGTGTACCAATTCCTGTTGATGGTCTTTACAAACACAAACACTGTGGTTCATTCAAACAACCAGTGCTTTGCCCTGCAGACAGCTTTATCTGGAACCCAAATCTTGCAGATACTCAGATTGTTATCACACTCTAACAACCGGAATGGTTTAGTTTAGTCTCTTGGAAACTTAACAGGCATTGCAGGTTTGAACATTTTTGGCTGCAAAGCATTTATGCATGAAGTCATGTGTAAGGACTCCAGACGTCTCTTGAGCGAGCCAGTGTGTGCGCGAGTATGTGTGTGTGTGTGTTTGTGTGTCTGGGTGAGTCTGAGAGCCGTCACGTGGCCCTCGCAGCATGAGGGCTCCACACAGTTATTTACAACATGTGACGCAAGCAGTCCAGTCATTCTCCCAGCAGTAGAGCACTCATATAGCTTATCAGTGACCTCGCTGAAATAGTTCAGTCGCGCCAGACCTGCCCATGGGCCTGATCAATTAGCCTTTCCTGGCATGGCCTCAGCTCAACTTTACGAGACGTGGATCCACTCCCATTAACTCTACCATGTGACACAGTCTGAAATGTTTGCGTAAACTGTCTATGGTAAGACACAGTTTGAAAATATGCAGGAAAAACAGGCATCTACATTAATGCTAGGGCTTTTTAAACCCAAGGCCTGTTATTATTAATATCAGGACTAATATATAACATGTAAAATGGAAATCATGTAGTCCTTAGAGTGTGGAATTCAGGTGTGGGTCCACACACAGGTTTTTGGGGTTTAAGGGGTTATAAGAAAACATTAACTGCTGTACTGTGAATACTACTGTCTTCAGAGCATAATAAGGTTTTTAAAATTCCTGCTTTCTGGAATGCGATATTACTTCAGGACAGTTTTATCATAGGGCGTTGCTATTTGTGTCAGAAAACCCAGACGATTCCATCTCTTATCTGAGGGAATGTTAATAGTGGCTGGGACAAAAATAAGCACATTCAATCACTCCTTCATAGACTGTGGCAGAAAGCCAAGTCCAAAGGTCCCCTGTCTGCTCTCATTACGATTCACAGTGTGTATTTGACACAGGTTACATCATATGTCTTCATGTCTTTGAGTAACTTCACTTTTTTTTCTTACACGGATGTTTTGTCTGCTGTCTGTAATGAGTACTCTGTCACAGAGTCAGTCCGCATTCAATATTTAATTCAAACTACAAGTGGTGTCTGTGTCCTGAGACGCAGAGTCGTGTTCCCAGAAGTACAGTCGCCGGCCGCTGTTGTTTAGTCTCTGGCTAACCATTATATAATGAGATGGGAATTGACTGAGTGTTCTGAAAGCTCACTGGCTGCAAGGGAGGCCGGGACCGAGGGTCTCTGTTTTCATTGGCTAGGAGGCAGGTCCTGTGAGGTGAATGCTGGGCCCGCGAAGGGGGAGCTGCAGGCTTCAGGCACATGTGACGGACTGCCCTGGCCTCTCTTGCTTTCTCTCTCTCTCTCTGTCTCCCACTCTTTCCTCATCTCTGTCTTTTTTTCCTTCTCTCTCTCTCTCTCTCTCTCTCTCTCCCGCCCACTCCCCTCCCACTCAGTTTCTCCTCTGTTTCTCTGCCCTGTTGCCGTGGTTCCTGCTGTTTGTGCAGACTCTGTCAGTCGGAGCTTGAGAGCCAGGCGACCCTGCCTGAACTGTGTCCAGCAGCTTCCTCTGGGGGAAACGCCTGCTCTTAGCACACATGGCCTGGCTCTGCCTTACCTAGCACGAGTCAAAGTTTGCTGTTTAGTTTACAGTCGGCTATGGAGACAAAAGCCGTCCCTTGCGCATGTCCCAGTTCTGTGCTGCAAATTTTTCTGTTGTGACAGCTTGTAGGGAGATTCTTAAGGCTCAGAATTTGTGCAAACTGTGTAACGTATTTTCATAACGTTACCATCTGTTTCTGCCATTCTAAAACCTCATGCATTTTTCTTTACGGTATGCTTTATTTCTGCTTCGTAAATATACATGAAGCCCACTGAAGTATATCAGTCAAACCATTTTACACTTTGACAAACCTAGACATGAGCAAACAAACATGTCTGGCATGAAATTATCTTTTTAACCTCTTGAACTACAGGCTTACGTTTCAGCTATTAATCTTGAGACTTATTATCCAGTAACTACTATGAATTACTTACTAACCACTGTAAAAGTAAAAGTAAGTAAAAGGGTTTCTTTCAAGTGATGCCATAGAAGAAGTATTTCTGGTTCTCTCAAAATGGGTAATTTTTTAAGAACTATTTTTTCTAAACGAATGTGTGCAAGGAAAGAACCAGTGTAAAAGAGTAAGGAGTGAAAGTTTGAGTTATCTCCCAGTAAGCACTGCATTCCCTACACAAACTGAGTAAATATATAGACACTTACCAGATGTGGCTGCTTGGCACCCAGTTGTATGCTGCAGAACTTCAGCTTCACTGTTTCCAGCAGCTGCTTCAGTTTGGCCTCCTCAGTCGTCCCCTGGTACCTGCGTCCGAGCTGCAGGTAGCAGGCCCACTTGGCAGAGTCAAAGCCCCAGTGGCACGTGCGCTTGTCTGGCTGCCAGTGTGAGTGCATGACGAAACGCTCGGGGCAGTAGAGCCGGCGACACTGAGAGCAGCGGATGCATGGAGAGCCAGGGCTTGCATAGAGGCGAGGCACAAACAGGCCTTGGCACTTCCCCAGGCACTGGTGTTCCACCCAAAAGGCTCCAGCCTCTTCGACCTCTCTCTCCTCGTCTTCCCCCGCTAAGTGACCCTTGAGCGGCCCAGCCGGGGCGTTGCTTTCGCCCGGATGTAGTAGGGTGTTGCAGAGGCGCTGGGCGTCTGTGAGTGTGATGAGACCACAAGAGGGTGCCCCAGGTGGTAAGATGCCCAGCACTTTGAGAACATGCAGCTGGGAGGCATCACAGCGGGAGCAGTACAAGTAGAGCTGGTCACACACTGAGTTGATCTGCTGGAGAGAGAAGTCTCGCAGGACTGTGTTCAGCACTTGAGGCAAGCAAAGACGCAGTTCACCCCCCACCGAGAAGCAAGAGATGGTTTCGCCCTCCAGATTGCACACCACAAGCTCTGTGGAGCTGTCTGGTGGCACCAGCAGGGGGCCTCCACCCACGTTGGCCTGGGTAAGCAAAGGGGCCAGCTTATCCTGGCTGTGCTGGCCAGAGAATGCAGCAGGGCCACCTAGAGAGCACTGGCTGCTCAAAGTGAACTGGGCCAGGGTGTGCCTCAAGGCCGGGCTTAGGTCCAAAGCGCTCTCCTGTCCATCCTTCGCCTTGGAGTCTTGCTGATAGCTGAGGTCACGGCCGCAGCCCAGAAACGAGGAGTCCTTTTCCACGTGCTCAGTCTTTATGATAGGCTTTGAGGTTGATGATAATGACGATGACTCCTTTTTGCATGACAAGTTAAGGGCAGCCATCACTCGTTTCTTTATCGGGGCTGCTTCCATCGGTTTCTCTCGCATCAGCCTCTTCAGCGGGACTCTGTGGAGAGCCTGCTCCTTGTCAGGATGAGGACGGTTATTCTGGACCATAGCCATATTGCTTCAACTGAGATATCGATGACTGATCTTCAATAACACAAAGTGAGCTGACTGTCACTCAGGACGTTTTTAAAGGTTGAGAATCATCGTGGTGGTCTGAACTTCAAGCATCTAAATAAATTCTGAAAAAAAAAAATCGGTAATGTTGTTTAAAGATCAAACTGCCTTCAAGAGGTATGAGTTTTTTATTAGTCATCGTAGGGAATTCAGAATGAGTCATTAAAGGAATTCATCTATAGAAAAGATTGTGGGTTTGTACGAATCGGTCTACAAAGGTTGAGAGATTTAGATGTCTAGATTTTTTGCAGATTCACTTTCAGCATAAAGCAATGCCCTCAATTCATTGATGTGAAACAATTTCTTATGGAAGGCCAAAACAGAATCATCTCATTTTGCAATGTACATGCAACCAGCCCACGTATTTCTGTTCTCACTACCCTAAAAGCCAAGAAACACTAATAGTGTCAAGTACAGATAGACAGTCATTGCTGCAGTGACTAAAATATTGTACCACATCTTCCCATGACGTTTGCTGTATTTCTAGCCCCATTTTCCAGATGACGGCAGAATCCACTGTTGCCATTCTCTGACCACTTTCACTGAATTACTGTAACAAAAACTCAAATATCTGGAAATATTCTCCCCAACATATTTTCCCAGGAAAAGCCGATGTTGACTCTCTGCGTCAAATATGTGTGCGAGTTCTAGGGAAATCCTCAAGCGAGATTTGAGAGCTGTCAGCCAAACATTTTTGGATATTATTGCACAACCGCCCTGGTCAGATCCTCTGTACAGCAACTGCGACAGACCCTGCTGAACTCAAAACAACTGATATTTAGGCTACTGTATTTCTGGGTTTCTTGGGTTCTGGATGCACCTTTTATTTTCCTTGACCTTTGAACATCAGCAGTTCCACCAAAGTTCAAGTGAATCACATAAACCAGGAGTGAACCACTGGACTTCACGCAACTTTATGCAAAATACATAAGACTGCACAGAAAGTGAAAAGGCCATTGCACTGCTTTGCAGCTCGAATGCAGGGCAGATCATGCCTTGTCTCTACACAAATGTCAGCAACATAAATGTCAAAAAAGCCATCTACAGTGCAGAGCCTCTGTGATTTCACCACATCTTTCAGAGCTTCAAAAAAAAAAATGACTCACACACCAATGTAGCTGCAAGTGACAGACATTCCACCCCCTCCTACAACTGGAGCTTACTCACAGCCAGAGCTCCCCCTCCCCCCTCTGCTGTGGTAATGACATTCACCAGCCCTCCACAGCCCTTTACGGGACAACCCCCCATCCAGCCTCCCGAAGACAAGCTCTGCATTTCACAACAAATCGTGGAGCCCCCCCATATATGACCATTTGTGAAAAAGTTCAACAACCAGCATTTTAAACAAATACCAACCCAATGTCAGGGAGAAGCATTCATTTTTTCCCTCTAGCCAGCCACTGCAACGATAAGCCGTGATTTGCCCAGCCTGCTGTAGGCTGGAGACCACAATCACACACAGCCCACCAGCCAAATGGCTCCACTATCGAGTGAATTCTCCAACAGACACATTTTAGTCAACGTTAAAGCAGCCTTAAACTTGAGCCGAATAAAAAAAAATCTATCTTCAAGACACTCAAAGGTAGATTGTTCTGGGTCTATGTAGGTTATCTTACGTTATTTAAACGGTTTGAATCCAACATAAGCGCTTATTAAACGCATTAGACCAGCAAATTAAACGCTAACACCAATACACGTTGTTATCTGATCTCAATTATGAGCAGATAGATCCAGTGAAGGGGGAAAAAAACAACGCAAAGACCCTTTAATGGTACCTTACCTTTCCAGCTGAGACGTTTAAAGAACGATCCTCCTTTAGTTTAAGGTAATGTTCCTCATCAGGACGAGAAAAAACGACCGTACGAATGACTGTAGGGTTTTTAAGCTGGCTGTAAGGGGTTTACCCTCCGATGCAGCCCGCATTCGAGTCTCCGTCTCTCTCTACTAAATCACCGAGACGAACACTTCATGGTGATAGACCATGGTGTTATTTTTTACCTACCCGTTTTCAGGCAGGTCCCGCCCACCCTCGCTGTGATTGGTTAGCGGTGTTCCGCGTTCTAGGATTGGATTGGTTAGCGGTACAGTAGCTCACGCTCTTAGGCCTAAGAGCAGGCTGCGTGTGAGTTTTAACTGCTAGCCAATCCTAGCGTAGAGGGGGCGGGGATGCCTGAATATAGGTGGGAAACAAAATACGCCCACAACCCGACAACCTACGTCATTCGCCCGTCGCCCACTCAGCGACCGAGACTGCCACGGCTAGACAGCAGGACTTAGCAGAGAGGAAGTCTGGCTCGCAGTCTGTGGTTTTCACATTCTGGCAGACAGGCCATTAATGAGTTTTTAACTTTTCGTGACTGTTGGTTGCTCTTATTGTTGCGTTGTCTGGCTTTCCAGACAAACGAGTGAACAAATGAGTTGTATAAAATGTGCTGATTTACTTTAGATGACCTACTCAGACAGTTAATGTTATCAGTAGCCCTGTTTTTTTTAAATGTGTTCATTCTTTAAATGTAATTTATGTAAAACACCAGATGGTCTGGAAATGTAGAACTTCATTATAACACAAATTTAGAAAAGAACTTACCAAGTGTATAATAAAGTAGTAGTAGGGTAGATTTTAAATTGCTAACACAGACATTAGCCTCATGAAACTGCTGTAATAATCCTTTGGATAGACTAAGTAAATAATCCACCGCAATAAAATGGGGATAAATCATCTTCTGAAAGGCTAGACAATGGTTTAAGACTGCCCTGTTTTCAAATGCCCTTCAACAGCTTGACTTATTTGAGACGCCAAACTGGTTTAGACAAGTCTGCGTCATTAATACTCTGGGTTTTTTTCAAGAGGTGTTCCCCAATTAACAACATGTAATCTGCTGTAAATCAAACAGAGATCACACCTAAACTGCGGTCCACTGGTGTAAACTAGTATTCCAACTATTTTGACCTCTCATCAAAGGCTAAGAGTGCTCATTGGATCCCCCCGCGATCCTGAGCTCTCACTTTGTGCGCTTTGACTGGGTGCTCAACATTTCCAGACTGTAGGACATTCCCTACGTCAATTAACCGTGTAAGACAGATGATGTTATGTCGAATGACGAAATCAGACCGAAAGAAAAATTGTAAACAGTCTGTTAGAAACTCAGGTCTGTTACTGACACCCCAACTGCTACTCCCACACGCATACGCAAGTCAATTGTGTCTCTGAGTGCTCTTTTGTCTGTCCTATCTCTTTTTGTCTATTCTGTCTACTGTAGTGTCTGTATTTGTCTTGTGAAATGGCTAACTCAAACCAGGCGAGCATTTGCATTCCCTTTTGTCTGATTCTCCTGTCCTATCTCTCTGTTAGCATAATGCAAATAGGGCCAATTTGCATCAGACTTTGCATTTCTATGCCGCACATCTAATATAGGCTTCCGCCCCGACCTGTCTAGGGCACAGTGACTCAAAAGCTCCAAGAGGAAACACCTGTGCTCTGACCGATCGAGATTATGCAGACTTCATTATGACCCAGTGGGGTCATACTAGAAGAAATGCTTACACTGACCTGTATGTCGGCTACTGCAGTTCAAGCCATGAGCAAACAAGTCCTTCTTCTGCCCTTAATGTCAAAACAGTTGGCTTTACTATTGATCCTTATAAAATAATTTTAATATCATGCCCTAAAGAATTGTATTTGTAGATAATGTGTAATAATGTTGTATGTAAATACATGTTGTTGCATGACTGCACATAGGGGTAACTAGATCAGCTATGGCATATTTTGAATATTCTAGATTGTATCTATACTTCTGTAATTTGTTCACTACCATACTATTTGAATAAAGTTTGTTATGGACATGTGTATTCATAATCTGTCAATGAATATTAGTAATACATGAAAAAAAGAAGGAGGTACAGGCAAGTCTGTAACATATACTCTGACCTAAATCACACTGTTGACTTTATTAAAAGGTGTGAATGTGAGGAATGCCCGGTTTGAATGTTGAGCTTTGACTATTGAGGTAATGTTTTTGACAGTCATGAGTATCTCTGGCGTGAACAGCCTCAGCCTTCAGCAGAGATTCAGGTTTGGGTTTGAGAGCAGATTAGAGTTGGTGTCATGAGCTCTCCATGGCTGGATCCCTGGGGAAGCTACCGGTCGTGTTCTCATCTCAAGAGGGCTTGCAGCATTCCCCTTGGACCAATGGTATTGGTAGCAGACCTAACAATAATAGGGCACTGACTATATCTACACTGGGGCAAAGTACACTTGGTCATTTTAACCCACTGTCCTTTCATGAACCAAAGGCACTGCCAAGTGACACTAGGCCTAATTCTTCACACTGCTTCTGAAGACAAACAACTTCAGTGGTTGATATGTTATTGATTGCTTTTATATATCTTTGTATATTGGGCCATAAACACATTGAGGGGTTGTATCCCACCCCACCCCCACCCGTTTCCAGGTGAACAAGTTATCCAGCTAAAATTCACTTCTTTGTTGCAGCCTGTTGGTGCTGCTGTCTAGACACATTGCTGGGAAGGCATTGAGGTTAAAAATAGTTCAACTTTTTAAAGAAATAGCTAACTAGCAATGGCACAAAATTAACTCACCCCTGATCAACATGTTTAATATATGAATCCACAGCTTAGCTAAATGAATTCATGGCTTGTAAGCTTAACCAGTGTAACCATGATTAACTTTATTATTCCAAATGGAAGTAGCTACCATCAGTTAGTTAATGTGTTAGCTGTTGTGGCTAGCTAGATAATGTTGTTGTCTCACAAAATCCTAATGATGATATGGAATGCTCAAACTGTACTTTTCTCAAAGAAAGCACAAAAAGGAAAGTGAAGCGGAGAGAAATAGGACAATTGGTTGCAGTATAAACACAGCTGTAGCCTTCTCATGAGCAAGACTCTCTAAATCGATAAACAGCATGTTTATTACAACTTAAACTCAGGTCAAAACTACTTCCATAATAATGATCATACCCTAACCTTTATAACTAAATGAGCATTCTTTAAAGTGCATGAAACGAGTTATAAAATGTTGTACATTTAGGAGAACAATGTGATTAAGGTCTAAGGCCCAATCCCATTCCACTTAGCCCTTACCCCTCCGTTTTGTGCGTTCACGTCTGGGGTAGGGTGTCCCAATTTTTGTTGAGATAGAGGGGTAGGGCGAAGTGTTAGGGCTACACAGCCCTCCAAACAGGGGTTTTCAGAGGCTCACTCCAAACAGTGTTATGCGAAAAAGAGAAAAACATGAAAGATGGCTGCGCAAGCAACCAAAGAAACCCACAAATGTGAGTATTTTCTTTGTTAAAAATTACAATAACCACTGTATTATCTTAGTTTAATGTCGTTTCAATGTATTACAGTCCTTTTCTTCGTAATAAGCGCAAAATTCATTAGTACTATGCTGATTTCTCGGTAGCTATTTAGTTAAATTTCCTGTTCCTCCTTAAACGGTGCTGCGCCAGATTGTAAATTCTGCACCATTTAAGGTGGAACGGGAAAATACAAACAAGAATCTGGCGAATAGCTGACTTCAGCTTCATATCACTGATGGTTTAAAGGTGATAATAAATAATTGTCATATCCTCCTTCTATGAAGGCATATGATTCCCTAAATTTAAAGAAAAAAACGGAGCAGCAGTGAGGAGCTGAACTTTATCCTCCTCTGCTATCACTGCAGACTGGCAGGGTCGCCTACAGAGCAGCACTAGTAGCTGTTAATGCAGTAATGTTCTCTTTATTTTAGGGCCCCATTTCATAGGGGAAGATTTCAACCACTACCTCTTGTAACTCAGTTTCAAGGGGCAAAGTGACACTCAAAAACAAGGGTAAGAGTAAAAATAAGAAATGGGATTGGGCCTAAATGTATATAATGCAAAGCATATTTTTTATTGGTAATGAGTTGGATGACATTCTGTCATTCTATGAAGACAGCCAAATGTCAAATAATAGACTACGTCCAAGTTTGTACTACATTAAAACAAGACAGCTTTTCAAATGAGTTGTTGGGCAACTGTAAAACAAATTGGGTCAAGGAAAAGACATGATCTTCAATCAAAATGAGCCTTATTCAAATGCATCACTGTAAATTAGCTATAGAGAGGGATGTAGTTTAGTATCTTGGCCATCCAAGAGATATTTGAACTTTATTTTATTTAGCATATGTCATTGCACTTCAGCGAAATTGTCTTATGCTTGCACTGTCTAAACATTTATACAAGTTGAAACCCAGAATTATAGCCCAGCGCTACGTGGTACATGGTACAGGGAGTGATGGTGTGGTAAAAGAGCGTAAGGCTAAACCACACTGAGGAAAAACACAGCTGGCCTTCACTGCCTGTTCCCTCAGTTTTCCATGCTCATCTCGTAACACACACAACTCTCTCTCTCACTCTCTCTCTCTCTGTCTCTCTCATTCTCTCTCTGTCTCTCTCCCAGCCAGCAGGAGTTTGTATTTTTGGAAATTTCAAAGTAGACGGCTCTCAGAATATACACGGATGACAAAACAAAAAAAGAGAGCGAGAAAGAGAAGTAATTGTTGCTAGGGAACAGACGAAAAACACAACACTGCAAGAACCGCAATGAACAGCATGACATAACGGAATGAATGAAACTCAATTACATATTGCACATTTGTAATAACACTGTAATCGTACTCCTTTGTCAATATTCTTCTTCTAAGCAACTCTTACTAACTATGGGACAAGCATGAGAGCTGCGAAGGGAACAAGTTTATTATCCATCATTTTCCATAGAAGAAACTGAGATGTTATTGTTATAGTTGTATGAGTGTAATAAGTATAATACCTTTGTCATTCTCAAAAATAAGCAACAGCTTCACAGTTATTACAGTTTTAGACACTGGACAATTCAACATTACAACACAAATCAACAGAATGCACTCATCTCATTTAAAATAGCATCGCTGAGTCTCAACAAAGTAAAAATAAAATACACCATACATTTTGTGAATGTCTTAAGGTTGTCATTTAGAAAGGAAATATAGTTGAGTACACTGAACGTAAGGACACATTTTCTGAATCACACAAGCTGCAAAGAAAGTTTGACGAATTTATTTCTGACATTCAGAACGTCATCCGAACACCATGGGAGATGTTTCCAAAGCATGTTTTTTCATCTGAGAAAATAAAAAAGAAAGACACTCATGAGATCAAAGCGATTAAGTGGGAGCGATGATAGTAATTCAGTGAATGTCCATCTGGTCCCACCTGTTTTTGTCGTCTTTTCATTTGCATCTCTTGTTGCTGTTTTATTCGGACTTCCTCCAGCGTTAAGCATCCACCTGCAAATTGGAAAGACAAAGTGCGTTTCATACGTCCTTTAGAGTAACGTTAGAGCCCTCGGCATACACAGGGTGCCATCATATCATTTTCTGACTCATCTGTCTTATTTGTGACCAGTCAGACAGGGTTGAATGTAACATGACAATCAATCACTAGCACAGTACCGCCACCAAGTGGACATAACATATAGCTTAATATCTGTGTTGCTTTTTGTGTGATTGTGTGTGAGGGGTGAACAGCGTTATTTAAAAGCAGTAGTTCAGCAAAAAAGCTCAGATATTTTAACAATTTTCCACTTACCCGAAATGTAAAGACATGCTTGGAGTCTGAACTTCTTTATTTTTGCACTGGAGCTATAAAGCTAATGTAGCTAACATGTATTGGAAGCTTACACCCCACCAATTAACTCTGTACAAACCTCATTTGGGTAAAGGAACTATCACTTTACAGGGCAGTGACTCACCCACAGCACTTGGTGAGATGGAAACATAATTCATAGTCCGACTCAAGCGTAGGTCTTCTAGAGCTGCAAGTTCTGCCTCAGCCTCTGTAACACAGCCGCAATTAGGTGGCAGTTTCACCAGTAATGAACCTACAGTCACTTAAAAATAGTTACACAATAAAGAAATCTAGTTAGACTAGTTACACAAGTGTAAGTCATGTCTACACTTTTACATTCAAACTGCTTCAGGCCAGTAAAATGAAACTCACTTCTCTGAATATCTTGCCTTTTCTTGGGATTGGGAGCAAAAACGGTAAAGGCTTTATGGCTGTAAAAGAAAGAGACAGGCATGTCATGTCAGGCCTTACCCAGTTGCTTAGACAGTTAGCGTGTGAAGGTCAGAGTACTTTAAACATTCATTTAGCAGATGTACAAGCACCCAGCCACGCTAGACACGGATTAGGCCAACCACCATATGCTTTGCAGCTTTGCAGCAACTTTTATTCTGGGCCAACAACACCAGACTAGGGCTGGGCGGGCAATATCATCCAGTCTCATGATGTTTCCATTGTCTGCCTAGGGCTGGGCAATATGACAATATGTATCGCTATCGTGATAAATCCTGCCACAATACAATACAGTATGCTTTTCTATCATATTGTGCATATCGTCAATACTTGTAGAACACTGACCAACTGCATGTACTATTATAAAGAGAGCAAAATTAATCCCGTTTACGTGGATTTAGTGCAACAAAGTATGCCAAATATTGAATAAAAATCATTATATTCACAGTTTTTATATTAATTTTTTAAGATGTAGCACTTTTTTCGCTGTACCAATGATCACATGTCTGAAAAAATAAATATTGATATATCATGTATCATGAAAATTTCCTGAAGTATCGCAATATTATATTTTCCATATCACCCGGCTCTATTTCTGTCCATTACTGTGCCTCATTCAAAACTCAAACACTCCTTAAAACTTCAGTGTGAATGGGCGGAGCTAAACTGCTGTAGGCTGAATGGGCTGATATATGTAAATTCATTAGGTGACATCATAAGAACAACTTAAGTTAATGGACTGGGGTTCGAATGGCACGTTTTGAGACTTTAACCATGTTTACATGCTACATCAAAGTGTTTTATAAAAAAAAAAGTTTTATAAGATACAGTATTGTAAGCATGAACCAGACAGCCCTGCTGAAAAAGGACCGTTAGACAATATTAGGATTTAAACCTAATGGTTTTGCTTTTTTTATGGGAATTGGCTCAATAGTTTCCAACAGCTTCCTGTAGAACACCTTTAGATCCCTTTAGGAAACCATCAAATGCATGTAGAATCAGCCATTTAAAACCTGTTAAACCAGTAGAGTCCATTACATTGTGATATCGACCCATTAAAAAGCCATAACACGTTACAAATCCATCAGGAAGCAACAGAAACACCATTTTTTCAGCAGGGAGAAACAAGATTTATGGAAAGGAAAATAATTGGCTGTTTATTTAATTATGGATTTGGAACTGTTCTTTGGAAACTGAAGCATAGAGCAGATTATGCATTGCAGTCAGCTCCTGGATACCATACATCTCCAAAAATGAAATGAAAAACTAAGGGAACGATTTTAGGCATTTTATGGACACAATGTTCATCATATATTAAATATGTTGCTAAAATGTCGCTTTTCCCCCCAAATACCTTTGGATCTCAGGGTGTTTCTTGGGCTGGGCTCTAGGTGGCTGAGACTGCGAGGCTCCACACGCTGCAGTTCGTGCTTTTGTCGTCTTCGACTCGCACGATGTCGCTGCTGTTCGTGTTTTTTCGGTCGCCTTCAGTTCGCCGGGAGCTGCAGCTCGTGCTTTTGATGTCGCCTTTGGCGCGCGCCCTCTGGTCTCCACGGCAACAGGGTCGCGCGCGTTGTCATGGTAACAGCGTGGGCAGCTCGACGCCCGTTTGCCGCGGTGGCTGCCTAATTCGTCCATCCGCGCTTTGGGCTTCGTTTCAGCCGGTTTGGGCTTGAGGACTCTCGTGTTGGGCATCGCTCCTCAGTCGCTCGCTGTTACTGTCCTTAACCGAAGCTCCCTGATCTGAGTTTCTACCTCTCACCTGCCATGATTCGCAGCTGAGTGAACACGAGCGCGGGATCAGATCCTCTCAGGCTGTGTCGACTTTGTTAAAGAGTTTCTGAGGGTGAAAACCGGTTTCTTGTGACCCGTGATGGACTCGCTCTGTAAGTCCCGGCTCTTCTGGCCACCTGATCCGCTTACAGCCGGTAAAGCTGCGTGTTACGCAGAGCGACGTAGGACGCAGCGTGATGATGAATCTATCGGTCGATATGGATCACATCGATCTCAATAATCGCAAACTATCGATATCATTTAAATTAAGTACAGCTGTTTCAAAACTGCTTCAAAAATCCCATTTCAGAGTTATACATAGGTATTTATAGACTGCTGGTTGTAATGGAGCACATTCTGAATTAAGGGGAGCCCCTGATGGCCAGAGGATAGTAGGCCACCGTTGGCCCACTGAAGGCAAAGCTGGCGGCCCACTGGCGTTTTGCTCAGCGTTTTCTGGGCGATCCACTGGGGCTTAAGATGAATATTAGACAAAACTCCACTTATCATCACTCATTTCCCACTCACAGTCCATTTCCCCCCCTGCATTCCTTTCTTTAGTTATACTTTGTAAATTAGTAGATAATTTTAATCTAGCACAGCATCAGCAACATTTTCTAAAAAATCATTTTTCAAATTAATTTTTTTCTCAGTTGTTTGTAATATTTGTCTTAGTTTATTTTCTGAAATAAAAGTCTGTGCATTTAAAATCTGTTTGAGGAGATTAAAACTAGTTAGATCTTGTATATAGGACAGTAATCTGGGTGGTCCAAGGGTGGACCAGCAGAGGCAAACAGCAGGGAGCCAACCTTATCAAGCCAGTGGACGGATATATGCTCGCTATCTGGAGCACAGCTTGACCACTTTGCTTGTCAGTCAAAAGGGCAGAACAGTCTGCACTGAAAACAGAAAGTTGTATTTTTGACTAAATATTTTAACTAGAAAAAAATTGTCACAGTGCTGGTTCATCTGGTCACCCAGTATGATCAGCAAACTCCAAAACAACATATTGTCGCTGTCCAAAGAAAAAGAAGTATCGGTAACACTTTATTTGGATGGTCCACTGCAGATGCTTTGTAAATGCTCAGTCTGTCTTTGAGTAACATTCAACTAAAACCAAGTTCAGTGTGAAAGATTTGATTACATCTATCCCAAACACTAAACCTAACCCTAACCCTAATCTCAAGACAAAACTTACACCTACCCCAATCCTAATCCTAACCATAATGGTGTTGATAATCAACTGAACATCACCAGAGAGTTTGTTAATGATTTAAGTATCTGTAGAGCATCTATAGGGGACCATCCAAATAAAGTGTGGCCCAAGTATCTCCAAAATAGTCTCCAACTTTACAGGAGAGAGAAAAAACATGTTTGCCTTTCAATGTAAGTTAAGGTAAAGAGGTTTTATTCCAAGGGATTTTAGAGCATTTCTGTTGGTCCATTCATCAAGGAATTTTCACACAATGTAAAGGACAGCTGGTGTGTTGCAATGATGTAGACAAATAAAAATGGACAAAAATGGAGATTTAAAGTGTTTTTTCTGGACATCGACGATATTTTGCTGGTGACCAGCCGAAGACAGGGGCGCACAACTCCAGTCCTGGGGGTCCAGTGTACAGCACAGTTTGGTAGTTCCCCTTCTCAAACACACCCACTAAACCTGGCAATGAACAGATAAGTGTAATCAGGCATGTTTGAGCAGGTAAATCACCAAACTCTGCTGGGCACAGGCCTTCCAGGACTAGAGTTGTGCACCCCTGGCCTAAGAACTTCCATTACTGCTGACCAGCATACTAGCATCCAAAACACAACATTTTGGTTTTGCTGGTGACCAGCCATGCTGGTCTATGCTGGTTTTTCTGGCAGGGGAGACTGTCTTTATTTATTATGGACATGTATCTTTGTCTCTCAAGTCTCTTTTCTGAGTATTCTGCTTATGTTTTTATTTAAAAATATTCACACACCAGCGTGTGAATAACCCATTTGAAAATAAAAACTGATTGTGTTTTGAATTTTGCTTTTACATCATCTGTCTATCAGCTGCACAGTATCTGTTTTATTTGAAAGGGAAATACAATGTTGTTGGTGTATTGACTTAAGTTACACTACATAAGTTGCTAACTTACTTAATGGTTTTGATTTAGTGCTCTAATATACACCAATCAGGCATAACATTATGACCACCTCCTTGTTTCTACACTCATTGTCCATTTTATCAGCTCCACTTACTATATAGGTGCACTTTGTAGTTCTACAGTTACAGACTGTAGTCCATCTGTTTCTCTGCATAATTTGTTAGCCCCCTTTTACCCTGTTCTTCAGTGGTCAGGACTGCCATGGACCCTCACAGAGCAGGTAGTATTTGGGTGGTGGATCATTCTCAGCACTGCAGGAACACTGATGTAGTGGTGGTGTATTAGTGTGTGTTGTGCTGGTCTGAGTGGATCAGACACAGCAGTGCTGCTGGAGTTTTTAAACACCTCAGTGTCACTGCTGGACTGAGAACCAGTCTGAGTCCACCAACCAAAAATATCCAGCCAACAGCGTCCTGTGGGCAGCATCCTGTGACCACTGATGAAGGACTAGAGGATGACCAACACAAACTGTGCAGCAGCAGATGAGCTATCGTCTCTGACTTTACATCTACAAGGTGGACTGACAAGGTAGGAGTGTCTAATAGAGTGGACAGTGAGTGGACACAGTGTTTAAAAAATCTGGCAGCACTGCTATGTCTGATCCACTCGTACCAGCACAACACACACTAACACACCACCACCACGTCAGCGTAGAAGCAAGGAGGTGGTCATAACGTTATGCCTGGTCGGTGTACGTTTTTGATTGGTTACATGTAATCAGCCCCTAACTGATATGTTAGCGTTACTCTGGCTGCTCCATGGCTGATTTGCTGTTAAATACAGATTTATAGAAGTATTTGTATGTCTGTGCAGTTAAATACTTGTGTATGCTCATGTGCACCTACTGCTAGCTCCTTATTGAGAACAGGCCGACTATGGACAGCATTCAAAGAAAAGATACTAGGGCACTGTGGGAGGTCACTAGTGTCTATAGTGAATTCACATGGGCCTGTTTTGCACTGCAGGGCTGAACTGTTCTGAGCAGGGAGGGTAACTGTTCCAGTGGCATTTCCACACTGACACAGTTCATTACGGAGCACTTAAAAACTGGGCTCATCGTTTTTTTCAACACAGTTAGCTAACCATGTTCAAGGCCACAGAACCACAGAACCTTTAGGTGGGATGACATAACAATGTGGCTATTTGCCTCTTGGTTCTATGTTCATGTCAGTGCCTGGCATGCTGCGTTATTTTAAACCCGAAAACAGTAAAATAAGTTCAGTCCGCTCACATGGATGCCAAATAAATGAAAGCAGTGCACAATTTTCAATCCACCATTCAATAAACGTCAAAGCCTTAATCTAACAACAATTTTTAAATGTTAATGGTCCCACCAGGAGGGAGTAGCTGATTAGCATTAGCTTAGCCAGCATGCTGCCACCACAGCACTTTTTTCCAGTGCATGTAGTGGGGTGCAGCATTTTAAACTGGGAAAAATGGGTCTAGTGATGGACCTGGTTTTAAATATTGAGATAACAGATACTATTGACGTAAAGCATTAGGAGGAACAACACAATGTTTAAGAAAAATGAACAGTCTTGAATCTATCAACTTTGACCTCAGTACATTTCAGCAGGAAAATCTTCCAGATTTTAAACCCCACTAGGCCTGCTTGCTTTGGGTGACTGTTTCATATAAAATAGCCTGCACACAAATCTCATAATAAAACATTATGCGATTATAGACTGTTCAAAGCATAGATAAACAACTTAAACAACCTGGTTTCAAAGATGCGTGCTTGACTGATACAGCTCAATTGCTTCACCGTACCTCAGGCTGAGCTTTTAGACATGCCCTTTTTAGTAGCTAAAATGAACATATGAATCCAAACTGGCATCCCTTCAGTATTTTTATAAGTAAGGAAGCTTAAAATAAATGAAGGTATTGTTTATTTTACATCAGATGATTGCATTTTTAAACAAGAACATTGGTGAGGTCATGTGTTGATGTTGGGTGATTAGTTCTGGATCACAGTTGGACTTCCACCAGAGAATTTGCACTGGACAGATGGTTATAAACTGTTCTAACATTCTGTTTTTAGCTGTTCATTCACCCCCATTCGTTTGGGACTTGCTTGCGAGTGCCCTCTGGCGATTTTCAGTCATGTTTTTGATATAAAGGGAGAAACAGGAAATGGCCAGGCTGAGGCTCTACTTAAAACGGCTCGCATGGCTGAAAACAAATTCCACTTCGACTCCAAGTTATTGGTGCTCCATCCAGGGACAGATCATGGTCTTGTGAGGACCCTGCATCTTTATAGTCCCTCCAAACTTTAACAATAACACTAAGTAACTAAATAAATACCTGAAAAATGAGATTAAACAACACATTTAAAAGTTCAGAAGTTCACATTCATGATTATGTGCATTATCAGCAATGCAATTTGTTATCTTTTTGTTTTGTGTTAATGACTAATGTGCAGCATTCTCTTGTGTCTACATTGTAACAGGTTATGGTTTCTGTGGAAGCCAAACCAAGTCACAATACAGAAGCATTCTTATTCCTAGTATTCCTAAGGGCACAACACCCCATTTGAAGAGAAGCAACAAAAATCAATGAACCTGAGAACAGACAACATTTCTTATTTTATTTCATTTATCTAGTCATTCATACTTATTCAGTCTTATGACACTAATATCACATGCTAATATCACCCCAAGTTTTTGTGCCCCCTCAGGCCATACGGTCTCAGGCCACCTGTGGCCCCTGGCAGCAGAGCTGGTTTAAGCAGAAGCTGGCCACTTCCTGTGTCTCCTGTTATATGAAAAGCATGACTACAAAACGCCAGAGGGCGCCGTAAGCGAGTCCTAAATTAATGGGGGTGAATGGAGCTACAAAACTAAGAATGACCAGTTAAAATAGTTTCTAACCAATAGTCCAGGACCTTCCTTTAATTTTGGAAAGTAGAAGGATGTATTTCGCTAAACAAGCAAAGAAAACTGACTTGTATGTTTCCTTTTTCTACAGCAAACAGGTTTTGGACAGTAGGACATTAGCATTTCTGCTACTGAGTGCTGATTGGTTGGCAAACGGAGCAGCTCATTGGCTGAGTGAAGCGGTTTGCGCTCACTGATGCACATGAGGCGCTCTTATAAAGTCATATAACTAAGTTCAACAGCGCTCAAAAATATAACAGCTGTGTTAAAATGTTTTATGCTGTTCTATGTTTAGGAAATCAATGCATTCTTCTGTTATAAATTTTTCAAGCATTTACAAACTATGATTTTGCTCAAATGATCCATATTAAACCTTTCATTCTGGACACGCTTGGGACCACCCTCTACATTACTGAGCGGCAAGTCCTGTGTCTGAAATGGTCCCATAATCATTGTATCCTGCATTTGAAAATCTGAATCACTATATAGAGCACAATTATAGGGAATTTGGGTTGGTAGTAAACAATTTTGGCCACTAATGTCATACAGGTTCGCTTATTACTGTGCAACAGCAGATTCCATCGCATAAACACTATAAACGTCCTGCCCCCAGTCCACTATAACCGCTGAGTTTGATGCATGAGAAGAGCTTACTTACATCTGTAACTGGCCTGAAATGAGGCCTGTGGAGATGCTGCCGTTGTAGCTGGGCTCATTTATCCTACTCTGAGAAGTTATGCGTGAATCACCGTGTGTACACTACTTCTTGCAGTGCATTGTGGGATTGTTTGAGTGCACTGGATCTTCTACACTATGTTTTCGGACATCACTACAAAATGGCGGAACCCTAAAATAGTGCACTGTAGAGTGAACAGGGCAGGGTTTCAGACACAGCTATTCCCTGCCCTGTTCACTCTATAGTGCACTATTTTAGGGTTCCACCATTTTGTAGTGATGTCCGAATACATAGTGCAGAAGATCCAGTGCACTCAAACAATGCCCTGGGCAGTAATCCTTCTCTGGCTCCGTCGCTCCAGAGAACACAATTCCACCTTATACCTCTCTCAGCTTTATACTCCTCTAGCCAATGGTTGACTGAACATGACGACCTTAGGCTCACGTGTGGCTGCTCCAGAGCGTCCAATTCTATTTGCAACGCTTGTCTACGAAGATTATAGGCTTCAAGTTGCGTACACACAATTAAACATGTATGTCAGCAATGGGTGAACCTTGAACCCTTAATAATAATGTTTCATTTATATAGCACCCTTCATATTCACAAGGTTGCTGTACAACAACAGTCTTGAGAAAAAAAGAAAGAAGATAAACTATGAAGGAAAGGAAGGAAAGAAGCATGGTATAAAGAGGAAAGCCAAGCCAAGATAATAATAATAATAATAAATACTGTAGCGTCAGTTTAGAGTAAGACACAGGAGTGGCTGTGATTCCACCTTAACCACTAACCATAAACTTCACCCTCACAGTGACCAACACACAACACACCAACTACCCACTTCCCTGACACAGAATAACACAATAAACACATACCACATACTTTTAACTGTAAAACAACAAACATAAATAGGACAAACAATCCCTTTTCCATAGTGTGCCCGCCTGCCATGATCCTCCTGGCACCTCACAACTGTTCAGAGACCAGCGCCAGCCAGTAGCAGGTTACTACAATACAAAAAGAAAAGGCAAATAAACAAAAAAGCTCACCACACCACTTGGAAATATGGATATATTAACCTCTTATTGACCAGGGTATATTTTGGTTTTTCCATCTGAATTTACATGACCAAATCGTAAGGCAAATTATTCAGTAACTGCATGAAATAAATGTCAATTTTTATTTTATTTATTTTTTGTAAAAGTTCCCCTCAATTTAACAGAACGTGTTTTATGATCACACAAATTGCTATATGCTTACAATTTACTGCTGAAAGCCAAAAATCCTAGACGCTCTTTGTATTATTTTATAAAAATAATTTTTACAGAGCAGATCACTGAAGAGACGCCATCTGTTTATAGTTTATAGCCCAGATTTGTGGAAAAATGGGTCGACTTTCAGTAGATTATTTTTTTTTTGTGAGTTCAGCTTCTTTTATTATAAGGGTTTAAAATTACATCACCCATCTATTTGACTGGAAAGAAGACAGTTACAGCTCTCATACGACCCCCACCTTCTGAATGAAGCTTATGAAATATGAAAGTTATGAAGAATATGATGAAGTGCGTTTTGGAACCTTCGGTGGTCTCAAGGAGTTGAAAAGGTTAAAGCTATTATACACATATGCTATGACAGGATCCTCTGGTTAGAGAACTAAAGGTTCTTTAGTAAAGAAAATTGCTCTATACAGAACCATGAACACTCAAACCATGAACACCCAAAGAACCTTTCAAGAAACATCATTTTTAAGAGTGTAGCTTAGCACACATTGTAATGCGGTTAATGAGTAAAGCATGTAAAGGTGGTGAATGTTTTGTTTGTTGCTAACTGTGCAGCCCTGAGCGAGAGGAGTGATGAAATCACAGCAGTCGTGGAGTAACAGACGGAGTAATTTGCAACATAAATCCAAATCCGAACATATAAAAATTCACTATAGTTTTGAGATATGAAGTAGCTTTAAAGTGTGTTATATTTCTGGCTTATGAGCTTTTTGAAAAGGCAATTGCATCAGATCGCAACGGTTTCTGGGCTGGTCTACTCTAATGCTGACTCGATCCCTCGGCCTTCCAAGGGGTCATCTGACAGTACTCACTTGTAATGGAGTAGGGAGCCCCCAAAAGAACATGGGGGACAAATGACATGGGTTTTTCTATAATTAGTGAAAAAACCCTTTTTTTCAAAAACCATTTTTTCTCAAATTATCTCGAGATAATTATCTCAGGATAATTTTCTTGGGATCGTTTTCTGGTAATAATTGTCTCAAGATAATTCCGTCAAGATCATTATCTCAAGAGCATTTTCTCGGGATAATTATCTTGAGATAATTAATTTAAAAAATATATTAAGTCATTTCGCAGGTAAGAGGTTTCTTTTCGAACCATTATGGAAAAACCCGTGTCATTTTTTTCCCCCGTGTTCTTTCACGGACCCCGTAATGGAGGGCCCTGTGTTTGACTTATCAGGTACAGCAGCGTTCGGTCCTCTTGTCCGGCAGGCGGCGCTGTAACAGACCGAGCGCTCTGCGCGCAGCGGTTTGTTTTTTTTTCGCTCTCTACTTTTACCTTTGACGCATTAGGACATGACGGGGTTGTGAGGCTGTCGGTGGACGGTCAGTGTGAGATGGGTGATCTGACCCGCTGACTGCGGACAGGTGGGTGCAGCAGCGGCGCTGCGTGGGGAGCAACATAAACACGCGCGGTCCCGCGAGCTGCGGTTCGGGCTCGGTCCGGTCCGGTCCGGGACCGGCCGGAGGGAGGGAGGAGGGAGGAAGGAGTAGGGAGGGAGGGAGGAGCGAGGGAGCACGGCTCGTGTTCGCCACCGAGCATCCTATTCTATTCTTCTGACTTTCATTTTGTGTGGTGTATGTGTATGTATGTGTGTGTGCGCGCGCGCACACGCGAGTGCATTCCGGGCTCAGCGAAGTTACGGTGGCGATTTCATCGCTCGCTCTGCGAGGCTGAAGTCAGCTTCCTATTCGAATTCGCCCGTTCCACCTTAAACGGTGCAGCAGTTACATTCCGGCGCCTCGCTCACCATTTAAGGTGGAACGGGCATGAATAGGAAGACGACTTGGGCTCCGTGCTCGCTTTTCTGCTTTAATTCATTTCTCCTTTATGCATGGAAGGAAGTGCAGCGCGCGCGACAGAGAGAGTGAGAGCGCGCGCGAGAGAGATGTGCACGGCACGGGCTCTGTCAATGCGCGCGCGCACCCACACGCCCATTTTTTTTTCTTATTTCATAAATAGATGACCGCCGTCAGATCAATGTCAGATACCACTCGACTGACAGCCGAGGGCGCCAATCAGTGCGAGCCACCTGAGTTTAAATCCATTTTTATTTCATATTTTTTAAAAAACGTCAGTGGGGGTCTGATCTGGCATCGCTGCGGGGGTAAATGACCGTGTGGTCAGTAATATCGAGGATGAGGAAGACGCTGACACCTGTGCGCGGTTTGCTGTGTGTCCACTGTGTCCACTGTGTTGGGGATGCGTGCGTGTTTGTGTGCAGTTAGCTTAGCAGGCGATGCAACCCGGGCACAGCGCCGATTCCTCTGCATCCGGACTCTTCTGTGCTTTAGCTAAAGACAGAGATGACCAACCCAAACAAAAGGACAGTCTCATCCGCCTCTGCTGGACCTAATTTATATGAGTATTTGTTTTAAAGAGCCGAGTGCGCTCATCATCTGTGTGAATTATCGACGTTTCACTCGTGAGCGAATCGGTTCTTTTGAACCGACTCTGTCCAAATGAATCGAACCGTTTTTGTGGCGTCTGCGCTGTGTTTACGACCGTGTTATAAGTTGACAGATTGCGTACACGCTTAAAAACGGTTCTTTAGTAAAGGCAGCGGTTCTGTTTAGAGCCATGACGTCTCTGTAGAACCATTTGCATGCTGAAATGGCTCTTTGCACGGTGATCTGGTTCTTCAGATTGATGGAGGATGTGTTTATATGGTTCTGTATAGACCCTTTTTTTGAAAAAGCATCAAAAAGGGGTTCTGCTGCTGTTATGATGTCAAGCTTGTAACAGTAGAACCCTTTCTGGTGCTGGGTAGAACCATATACAACACATTCTCCATCAATCTGAGGAACCATTTGACCATGCAAAGAGCCATTTAAGCATGCAAATAGTACTGTATAGAACTCAGCTTTCTAGACTTTTCTGAAGAACCCTTGAAGAAGCATCTTTAAGTGTGCATGATGTAATAATACAATTATAATTTTCTGCATAAATGAATATTTAAGATGTAGACTCCCTTAGAGTGGTTTAGTGTGAAATGCTTTATTGTAGAAAAATGGCTAGTCAGAATTGCAGAATTGTTCACAGTGGTGGTGATAGGAACCAGACGTCTGAGTCATTTAATGCCCCTTAAAGCTCCCCCTGTCTGGGATGGTTATTACGAGAAATGGTTATGAATATAAAATAATACCCAGAGAACATTTTTTTTTCAGAGTAAGCACTGTTTTACCCCTATAAGCGTTATAAAAAGCCCAGTGCAGGGTCACAGTTTATTTTGGATGGTGAATAACAGAGTTTTAGACATTGTGACCTCTGGTTCCTATCACCACCAGTGTAAAGAAAATCAGAGTCAGCACATTTCTCTACAATGCACCATTTCACAGCCACACACTCTGAATGACTTTGTTTACATCTTAATGAATGAACTATGCAGAAAGTTTAAAAACTTGGTGGAATTCCCCTTCAAGGACAGAGAAGGAATACATTTTGAGATCTTTAAGATCGATCGCGTTTTCCCTCTGAAATATAGTGAGCTTCCTCTTTCTGTTATCAGTGCATTTTCTGCCTTATGTGTTTAGCCCTGAGTCATTCTTTGCATTGAATGTCATTTTAATGTTATGTAGAGGAGGTAAGAGCCAATATCTCACATTTTTATAGTTTATGTGATTTTATATACGAAAACAGTCGTAATTAATTTTTATATGAACATACCCCAACCTCTCTTTATCCCTCACAATTAAACAGGCTGTTTGTTACTCTGCCTTTACAACTGATATATGTAAATGCGCTCTGCTTGGATTGGCTGCTCTGCATGATGCCTCAGAAACCAGTCCAGGCAGTTCTTTATGACAGGTGTAAATGGGTGGGGCTAAACTACTGTAGGCTGTGTAGGGGGGATATATGAAAACGTGTTTTTTACTTGGAGACATTACAAAAACAAGGAATTAGTGAGTTTCTGTTTATGGACTGTTTGGACTGGGGAGTAAACGGCACATTTTGAAACAATAGTAATGTTGACATACTGCGTTAAAGCTGCACTATGTAAGTTTTAAGTAGCATAACTGAGTCGAGAGAAAAAAAAGCAACCTGTTAAAATTTAGTGTCTGTGTGCTGCAAAGCCTATAAAGCCTGAAAAAATAATTTAAAAGTCAGAGGGGTCGGATTCAGACCACTTCATACGTCTTTACATACGGACGTCACACACATAACCTCAGAAAGAACACTTGGCTCGATGTCTACGTCTCAAATGCAAAATCAAAGTCAAAGATATGATGACAGTAGTTGATAATTCACCCACATCCTCAAAAGACACATCCTTCACCAAGTTTTGGCTGAGTTCTCTGTGAATACTCTTTCGCAAAAGTCAGATTCAGGTGCTTGTAGGGGTCCGAAACACAACCGACGTTATAAAGTGTTCTTTCGCATGTTGTGTGCAATTACATATTTCCACCAGAGAGGTCTCCAAATCCCCAAAACTTATGTAGTGTTGCTTTAAAGGCAAAATCAACGTTATATTGAGCAAGATATGAAGACAACAGTAGATCATTCACCAAGTTCTCTTTGAATACTCTTTCAACACGCTCACAATCGTCACAATAATGGAAGGGGTCATTATTATTATAGATACTTCAATAATATTACTTAAATCGATTTTATATTCATTGCTTTACTGCTGTCATTGTATTTGTACTAATACAACCTTATTTTCAGCAGTTTTTTTAGACTACAGTTTCTCTCAGAATTTTATAGAAATCACTGTGAAAGTGCTCTGGGTTTATTCTGATTGTGCCTTGCATGGCTGTAATAGCCTGTTTTGTTACTCAGGTGTTTTTTAAAAGGGTGAAATGCCGTTGATAATTCATATGTGCTACTTTGTTCCAGAAGCAGAATGGCTAACCTTTAACCCCATTCATTTAAAACCCACTCATTCATTTCCTTTTCACTTACTTCATGCAGCCATTATCTGATCTGTTCTCGTGCTGGAGCGTCCGCATCTGGACCACATTAAAGTGCACTTTTTGGTCTGCGTGGAAAATAGAAAAGCTGCAACCTCTTTGCTTTTGCACAGGTGGAATTAACAGTTATGCCAGCCCACCACGAGCATTAATTTGTGCTGTAGACAGCGGAAATTAGATAAGCTGAACTTTGAGTTATTAGAGGTTTAATGAAGTGCTGAGTGATTTTTCTAGATTGGTAAATCAGTGTTCCATGCATATTAATTGACAAAAGCCATTTATGTTAGGGGCCGAGTAAAGACGACGGTGCATGGTTTTGGATATTTTAGACGAGATTTGGATTATTATGAATTTTCAATCAGCCTATTGGTTGTAGTGCTTCTTTTTTCCAGCATGAAAATAGAGGAGAAATGTATATTGGAGGAAAGAACAAGCCTCCGAGGCCTGGGAACCGTTGGATTTTGTGTGTGTGGATGCATAGTTAAATTAGCCGTACAGTCATATGCATAAATTTGAACACTCCTGGTCATATTTTACATTTTGTTGATTTGACTTGAAAATGAGTTAATGCATCCTCTACAGAGAACACACTTTAATATGGATTTTTTCTGCAAGTTTTAGAGTTTTAGTGTTTTTAGTGTCTCTGTTTATTTATTTATTTGAGTTTAACATTTTGGAAAAAAACAACAAAATATAAAACGTGCCATAACTTTTGCGCAGGCCACATTTATGTTTTTATGTTAAATTCAGCGAATAAACAGTAATTGTACATTAAAATGTCCTTATAGCGGATGTGTCAACTTACTATCTCTTAGAAAATACATTAAAAAAACCTGCAAAGTTTTGCATATGACTATATCTGTAATGAAAGTCAGAGAAAAAAATGTAATTGGTTGAAAGATACAGTAGATTTATTGCAAAAAAAAAAAAGAAATCAAGTTCACATAATTCCAAATGTAGTTTGTTAGCCAAGACATGTTTGGTGTCTTATTGATGTTTGCTTCTTTACTTTTGTAGCAGAGCGCTGAGTCTAATGTAGCTAACAAGTCACGGAAGCTTATACTTCTGCGAATTGCGTCTTGTAAACTGTATATCTAGATCGTCGCGTACTCACTTCAAGCTGAGTTGAGTTGTTTAGTGATCTCAAATAGACTGATGCTGTATGACACGCTGTTATCTGTAAATAAAAGTAAGTCGTATAGCTAAAAACAATAGTAACAGCCGTTATAAATCCTGGTTTTAGTGCATATCTGTGTCCATTTTTAGAGATAACATACAGCGGTTAGTTCTAAGAACACTTCTGGTTGAGAAGCATTCTTTCACAATAACTGCGTCATTCTGCAAAGCACCAGTTGCTAAGTAATGACTGGACTTACGTTGTGGTTTAGTGCTACTAGATTCAAATTAATACGCAAGCAGAAAATGCACACAGATAGTAGATAAGGTCTCAAAGATAATATTTGAACTGCAGCTTGTTTGGTCAGTTTCTGACAGCAGGCCTACATCAAATTGTGAACCCGTCTTTGTTCATAAACAAGTTTTTTGGTTGACGGAACAACTATGCAAACTGTAATTAGCCAAAAACGATGATGAGCTGTGAAAGGCTTTACAGACGGGCTGGAACAAAACAACATTCTTGTTCATTGGGCAAATATTGAGAAGCTGAACCTGATATTGTGGCAGTTTATGGCTCAATCCTTAAGTAAAAGGGTACTACTTCTTGTGGCGGGAGGAATTGCCACTATTAAAGCATATTTGATAGATATTTTTCTTTATTTTGCAGGACTAGCAGTAAAATAGGCAAATAACAACACGGCTGAGATAATCTATGAAACTCGCCTTCAGCTCATGCCTGTGACCGGATCACAGCCTTGTTGTTATTTGCAATAACACACTTCCTCTTGTCTTCTAATAAGTATTGCATAGTGTCAGCATGTCTGTTTGAGATTACTCAGTCTGATATAAGTCAAGTGTCTGATGATTTAGGTATGCAGTTAGCGCAGTGCTAATTGCTGTGGAATTAGCTTTCTCAATGGGTTAGCTACATTAGCCTTGTGGCTCTGGAGCAAAACTTAAGAAGCAAACTTCAGATTCCAAACACATCATGACTGATGAGTTATGTTTGCGGTAATGAGTAAGTGTTTACTGTTACTTTAATTGTACAGTTTATTCATAAACTTCCTTTCGAACTCTTTTTCAGCTTCCAGTGTCCATAGAGTGCAGAGCAATGGACAAGGAGCCTCAAGCGAAACCCGAGACTGCTAAGAGTGCAAGCAACAATGCAACGACCACCACCACTACTACTACCACCATCTCCTCCATCACCACCACTACCACCTCTACGGTGACTCCTTCTCAGCAGGCCAATGGCACTCCGAAAAGCACCCCAGCCCTTACAGCAGTCACCACCTTCCATAATCAGCCTCCCCCCACAGACAGGAAGGTTGTACAGGTAACTGTCCAGATCTGTTTTTAGCTGCCTGGTTCGCGCACATCTGCAGACTACCACTTGGCACCTTGTGTCCCCACAACATACTCTGTCTTTATGTGGTTCTTGTCTTCGTCTTCCTCTCCTTGTGCTGGTGCTCGGGTCAGGGTCAGCAACACGCGTGTTAAGAAGAGCCATTCTGTCCCATTTCTACAAAAATCAAACCACCATGGGAGTCACAGCATTTTATGTCCATTTTATGGTTGTAATGTTTTCCATCTTGGCTGTAAATGTGTCTCAGTATGAGCTAATGTCCTAGTAAAAGCTGAAAATTACAATATAATGTAATGTAATATAAAATAAACAAAAGCACAGACCTACATTGCTCTGCAGGACACTTTTCCGCAGAAGTTAAATGTTTTTTTGTTTTTTTTTAATGTCTGTCAGTGTTCCACTTTTTGGTGATTCTCGTTGCAGATTACACATATCGAGAAACCAGCTGGAGTGCATATAAATGCAAATGAGTCTGTCTCTTCATCTCTCAAGATGAACATTGAGAATTTAATCTTTCTCTTCTTTGCCATTTCGTTAGCTACTAGCTAGGCAAGATTGTTGTCCACGTTGCTATGTGACCAGCAGTCTGCGCACCAATTTCAGACCATGTATTGTTAAAACTATGTGTTTGAACGCTTGGCAAAGCTTTATTTAACTGCAAATAATTATTTTACTGCAAAGGAGGATTATTTTATTTTTATATAAAAATCGAATTCTGCTGTAGAGCAGCAAAGGGGCAGTAAAAGAGACGCATATTGCTGACCCCTGCCCTCCCGTAGGCCAATTGGCAACCTCAGGGTAATTGTGCAGTTGCTGCAGGAGGTGTATGTAGTCCAACAGCAACAGCTTCAGGGGAACTTTTTGCTCAGATAAAATGTGGAGGGGCTAAAACATATAGCTGATTCCTACTAGTAAGTCAGGGTGCAGGTGCTCCAGTTTCTTTATTGTTCAGGAACCTATGCTTTGTGATTCTCCACAGTTTGATCACCTCTTTCCCCTCCTCGTACCTCTCCGACGTCCTTCCATCTCTCTGATCAACCCGCTGTGGCCTTACTATTGGCATGGCACGAGTTCCTTGCATCCATATATATTTCAGTGCACACCTTTGATGGACGTTAACCTTTTTTTGCTACTTCCATCAGAGCTCTTTGATCATGCCATGTGTTTCATCTCATTTTCTGCGCAACAAATTGGGCACGATGAGAGGGGCATGGTTGTTTGTGCGGATTGTAATTTTCAGTCTTTTCTTGTCAGGTCAATCTGTTTGGAGACAGGCTGGCTCCGGCCTTCTCGGCTTCTGTTTCATCATCGCAACAGACTCAGAAAATGGTATGTAGCAACACAAGAGCTCACCAGTCCCCAACCCCCTTTTTATCTCCCTCTCTTGAAGAAACCAAACGACATTGCAGGTGTCATCAAGTCCTTGATTTGCATACAGAATGATTGCATCACACCCAACGTTCACTTGTACTCCTGCTTCACTCTCCGCCTCCCACTGGATAAACACTCATTCATGTTGTTCAGGGGTAGGGATGGGACAGCTACGAGGCTTAGTAATATACTTCAATAGGAATAGAGCTTTTTAAAATTGTAATAATTCCAATAACTGGGCATGTTTATCATATTTTTGAAAAGTCACGTGGATGAAAATATCCCAGCATCCTATATCCTTTTTGCTTACATACTTATAATTTGAATATTAAATAATGATACTGTTGGTGATCATTTTTACTTACTCGAAGCAGCACTACATTTATTTTTTTTGTTAAAAGTAGCATTTCTCAGTCAGGAGAAAAAAGAACACATTAAATATAGTGAGCACATACACAGACACAGCAGTGCTGCTGGAGTTTTTAAACACTGTGTCCACTCACTGTCCACTCTATTAGACACTCCTACCTTGTCGGTCCACCTTGTAGATGTAAAGTCAGAGACGATAGCTCATCTGCTGATGCACAGTTTGTGTTGGTCATCCTCTAGTCCTTCATCAGTGGTCACAGGACGCTGCCCATAGGACACTGTTGGCTGGATATTTTTGGTTGGTGGACTATTCTCAGTCCAGCAGTGACACTGAGGTGTTTAAAAACTCCAGCAGCACTGCTGTGTCTGATCCACTCAGACCAGCGCAACACACACTAACACACCACAACCATGTCAGTGTTACTGCAGTGTTGAGAATGATCCACCACCCAAATAGTAACTGCTCTATGAGGGTCCATGGGGGTCCTGACCACTGAAGAACAGGGTAAAAGGGGGCTAACAAAGTATGCAGAGAAACAGATGGACTACAGTCTGTAACTGTAGAACTACAAAGTGCACCTATGTAGTAAGTGGAGCTGATAAAATGGATAATGAGTGTAGAAACAAGGAGGTGGTCATAATGTTATGCCTGATCACTGTATGATGCCAGTTATAAATAATTCACTTGCGTTCTCGGAGGACGTGTCCGCCACCAAGTTTTGACTGAATTCTGTCAAATATTCTTTCAGCGCTCTCACAATCATCAGATTTATCTGGTTGAGGAAGAGGTCTGAAGCACAACCGACAATTACAAAATGTTGCACATTGCGTGTGATTACACATTACCACCAGAGAGGTCTCCAAATCCCCAAATCTTACTTAGTGCAGCTTTAAATTTGAGTTTTATTGGCCGTTACAAAGAAAACTGTTTCAATAAAAGTCTACTGAAGTAACTGTGAGTTGATTTAACATGTAATACTGCTTTTTACATGTTGTTCATATACATTGAAACAATACTGCAATGATAGTAGAAACTGTGATAATAGTTTTCATATCTATTCTGGTCTCACCCGTGTTCAGGCGCTTGTGGTGTTCCATTTATTGAGCTATGAGCCACCCACACTTCGCATCTGATCCAGTTCTCTAATGACTTTTCCCTCAGGTCTCAGTGCCCACCATGCCGGGGTCACCGCCACTGGTCAGAGCCAGCCAGAGCTCCACCGGCGCTGCCCGCAAGATCTCTCCCCAGACTCTGCTCCTTGGGAAGAGCCCCTGCAGCCAGGACCAGATGCTCCTGAGAGCTCAGATGGTAGGAGAGCACTGTTTCTCCACTCCTCTGCTAACAATGTTCTACTTAAATGAGCACCAGTAATAGTAGGTAATCTGCCTGTGCAGAACAAAGAAGGCTAGGTGAGTCTAGTTAAGCTGGACCATGCTTTCTGCCCTGCTGGTTTGCAAGATATACTGCTAAATGCAGTTTTCTTAGCTAGCTGATGCCAGGGAAAGTCAGAATTCTTCAGTATGATGTAGCTGTATAATTGGGTCTTAGTGGGAGAAAATTGGTCCCTCTTTATGACAGCTGTGTTAAAACATTGTTTGTCCACTTTATTGTGCTTTGTGATTCTTGCAGCCACAGCAAATGTGATATTATTGATATTGCCGATCCCAAAATGGCACCACCAACACTGCGTGACGTTCCTTAAAACTCTTGTGCTTGCAAATTTCAACAAATGGGAGTCAGTCAGTTAGGGACAGGGTCTATTCTTAGGACAGGACTTGGAGCAAAAATAGTGTGCACAAGAAATGTTGTTTCCTGTTCCTAGTGTTATACAAAAAAAAATGTTGCTTAAAATAGGAGGGACAAAGGGTCTCATTCACGTCTTGGAGAGAGGGTTTAGTCATGGATAGTTAAATCACTGTGTAACTTAAAGTTTGGGTGAAGTCTGATGTTTTAACCTCAAGCTCATGCAATGAAAGAAGTACTGTATGAGGAGCAAGTAACATTCAGAAAGCACAGTAAATAAGTGCTGTTGGTTGAACATGTTGGCTACATTTACAGTGTTAACTGCTCTTCTGCCTGCAGTACAACAGTGAGTGCCTTTGGTTAAGATGTGTCTCATTTTCGCCTTCGAATATTCCATTTGAATTCCAAAGAACGGGATATGTATTTGCTTACATTTGTAAAAAGACACAGATCAAATGATACAAAGGGTATCCACCTGTTGCTCCACCTCCTCATCTATTGCTTTATCTCTCTCATAGTCAAAGCAGCCAAATATGATATCTGAATTCCTGAGTTTGCACAAATGTCTCAGACAAGGTGCCCATTTTAAAAACATTTGAGCAGCACCTCTTTAAATAAGTTGCTGAGATTGCTGTTTAAAGGTTGCCCTTTTATATATTAGAAGTGTAGTAAGGCAGTCCTGTGGTATCACAGTTACTATCTGTTAATGCTTAATCACACCCACGTTTCACACCGAGCTCCCTGCTTTGCCTTCAATACTCAGAAAGACACACAGCAAGTTCCCCGGTGTTGAATTGACTCTTATAGTGTTCGTGTCCAGCTGGACTTCAATGTACACTGTTGGGCTGGTGATTTTCACAGTTACATCGTTTCATTTGAATTAACAGTAATAGGCCAAACGTCAAAATCAAGATTTTACGTTAAAATGTAAGTAAATGGTGAAGTTAAACATTTGTCAAGCATCAAGAAAAAGATGGGAGAATATAAAGAAAACTGTTTGCCTAACCTGGCCTGATCGCCCCATAGACCCACTGTCCCAGTTAACTGCACACATGTGTAGGGCTGTCACTGTTAATTATATTAGTAATTGAGTAACATCTACTGATGATTTTGGTGAATAATCAAGCAGCATATTGTTGAAGAAAAACATGAAAAACATGTATCTCCTTTTTTTCAATTTTTACTTTTCTGCATAATGTGAGCATGGCAGCTATTCTTTACGTTGTGTGAAAATTTCATGATGAATAGACCAATAAAAATGCTCCAAAATAGCTTAGAATAAAATCATTTTACATTAACTTACATTAAACATAAGGAACGTTTTTGCCCTCTTTTGTAAAGTTACAATTTCGGAGATGCTCGTTTTTCTTTGGACAGTGACGATATGTTTGTTTTCCTACTTTACATAAACCATAAACATTTGACACTTGTAACAGACATTCAGGTGGCATGTTCTTTACTTTGTGTGTAGTTTCACAGTGAAGCCTAACTCTCAATATTATCACAGGAGCCTGGCAGCCTGTCCAGCTTAGACTTAGTTCAACTAAACCTTTTATTTTATGTGCACATTTCATTCAGTCGAGCCTAAATATGCATGAAATTTGTTACTACAATCATATGTGCATTCCTGAGATCCTGCTGGTGTGGGTTTCCTCTCTTTCAGTGATGAACACGGAAGCCACTTGAGTGCTAATAGCTGTCCCTTGGAGAGAATCTGCTAAACATGGCTTTATGATGACTTGCCAACCCCCTGTTTGTCATTCAAATTCCTAAAAACACAAATCCACTAATCATTAAGCTAATTGATGGAGAACGTAAGGTTTAAGCAATTCATTTTTTTAAGTAAAGTAAGTGAGAAATTGTGAGAGCCCTACACACGAGCACAAAAAAATGTATGCTAAGATGGAGCAGCACCTCTTGTGCGGATGAGCTTCTAAATTTTAAAGTTAGAAAAAAAATCACTTTTTATTTTATTCATTTTGTTTTTGTTGCCATATTACTTACCCTGGTACTCTATATGTACTAACTGATCAAAGTAGGTGGTAGTTCAGCATGGTGACTGTTAGTTTAGCATGGTTGGTGCTAGTTCCGCACTGGTGATTTTGATGTACAGTGTACTGCTCTAACCTCACTTTTGAAAGTGGATGGAAACTTTGGTTTCCGAGGCCAAAGTATTTGAAAGCTTTGTGAAGTGTGTGGAGCTCTGCTTGCTTGTTTGTTCCACCCACTCTCACTGAGCTTCCTCACGCCACTTTGTTCATGTCATTTCAATGAGCCGTTACTTCCACACTTCTGAATGGTTTGGTAACTTCCTTTTTAGCAGGAGAGGCGAACAGGGGGCAAACTGACTTATGGAAAGTGAAAATTTAGTGTTAGATGATTAACATGTTTTTTTTGTTTTTTTTGGTTTTTTTTCTTTAGCGTTGTCATTGGCCATAGATTAAAAAGCTCACACACTGGGGTCTTGTGAAGGCCTGCTGTTGGTGCATGCGCACAGGTTTTAAAGGCGGAAAGGTTTCTCTTTACCACATCAAAAGCTCTTCACTTTACTGTGAAACTCACCCTCACGCCCACACAAGTAGATCTCAACACGTGGGAAACCAGTGGCTTATACATCTAGTAGTTTCTAGAAGCTTCTCGTTGCCTTTTCTTGCTTTCTCATATCTTCTTCATCTCTATATGTCTGCTCTGGCAGTTGATTCTAACGTCTGCAGTGCGACCTGATGCACCTGTCCTCTCCTCCTCCTCCTCCTCCTCCTCTTCTTCCTCCTCTCCCTCCTCCTCTTCACCCCGATTCCCCTCTTCACAGGTGAGCTTTTCACTTGATCCCGTCCAAAATCACCCCATTATTTGTAAATTCTCCCTTCAGTCACTTTCAAGGCACAGTCACAGAATGTGGTAGTTATTTGTGTGATAGTGTGTATTACTACAGCAAGACATCAGCCCATCACCATATTTGATGTTTCTAAACCCTTTCACAGTGACTGACCATGCTGACCATGCCTGTGAGTGTGTGTATGGTCTAACGTCACCTCTGTGCTCTCTCTCTCTCTCTTGGGCTCCAGCTCCAGAGCTTGACGCTCCGCCACCCTCCCCCTGGCACTCTGACCATCCCCCCGAACCTCCCACTCAAGTCTGCTGCCCCGCGTCAGCCCCCGGCCCTTTCCCGCCCGAGGGCGCCCACTTTCACTCTGAGGCCCTGCCCAATACCTTCTGGGAAAGAGGCAACAACCAAGGCTGAGGGCTCGACCCCACAGCCCCCCACACTGACACTCAAACCTCCGCCCGTACGCCATCTTACGGTTCCACCTCCTTGTAAGTACTTTCACTGAATGTCTGGTATGCTCACTGACAGCGTTTAATGAGCATGTTCCAAAATTCAGTATAAGGGTCATTCTCCATTTGGAGGGGAAACCACGTCACAGAGGTTGCAGGGTTTAAAAAAGTGCTTAAAATATTAGCTCCAAAAGTTAGTATGTACATTTACACAGTTGACCGACGATTAAATAACACTTTTCCTTTATGATTCTCTGATTTTTCTTTTTTTATCCTGTTTCATAGTCGCTCTGCATCTGTAAAACAGCTCGTCACAAAAACAGTTTTCAACAGACATTTGTATAAAACAGATTCATGTTTACTTTTTATATCATTACATAATGACATTTAAAAAATATTATTTAAAAAAAATATTTGTCTCAGATTGTGGTCACTGGTGTTATCAGGACTCTTATTTTACATTTTAACACAGTATTTTCAACTCTACTAAACTGCTTCTTTGAGTCGAGGCTCATCAGAGAGGAAGCATCTCAAGGCATGAGGAGGCGAGTCACACTCACTCACTATATTTCATTAATTTATTAATAATTTTGTTTATCAGGCAGCACATAACGTCTATGTGACACCAGTGTTATGTGCTTTAATGGCTGGTTTATTACAGTTTTATCAAAATAATGCCATATTATCATTTTTAGCACTGACTTTAAATAGTCGCACAGGGTTACCTGACCACCAATGTGTCAGCCAGTTTACAGAATCCTCAGTTTTAACTAGAATGTCACTGGAGTCACAGTCACTGGTGTTACACCATTTATACAACACCAGTGACTGTAAAACATGTTTGAAATATAAATTAATATATGATAATAGGAGATGTTAATGGACATATTAAGATTATTTACTTTTGGGATGAAAGAAATGTATTTTTTAAAAATGTATCCACCTGAATTCCCACTCCAGATGGAGAAAGACCCATATGCTAACCTTTAAGTTTTTTTTTATGTATCATATTCTTCAATAATTTTTTATTTTTAAACAGGTATTTGTAAAAACATACTACTTTATGAAAATCGACTAAGAATATACTTTCCATATCTCATCAAGCTTCTCTGTGCTTTAACTCTAACACTAACATTCAAGAACAATTGCAAAGTAACGATTACAGATAGGAGAGGAAACCACCATCTGTCCTAACACACCTCAACCTTCAGCTTGTTTTATTGTCATTAGCCTTAACTAGCACAGGCTTTATAGTGAGCCCTTCAATAGTTCAACTAATAGTTCTAACGATGGAAACTGGAGTAAATTATTAAGGAGAAGGTTGAGAAATATAGTTCTGCGTTAACAGAAGTTGAGATTGTTTGGTAATTATGGTGATTTTTTTTATCGCATTCATCACATATATTCAAACACAGGCTTGTGTAAAGACACTACTCTATGAAAGTCTACTGCTAACACGTTTTTATTATCTAGTCATGCTCTTCAGTCATTAACCTTAACATAAGCACAGTCAGAATCTCTAGCGCCTCAGAATTCTGTAGCTAAACACGTAAAGAGTAGACGAAAAAAGAGAGCCAGTATTGGCTAATTATGCTAAAGCTAGACAAACACAGTGTTCTGTCCTTTTAATGAGAATGAGAGCAAATTTTAGTTAATGTTTTATTATCCTTAACTAGCATAGTGAGTACATCTGATGTAAACAGCAGTAAAATTATTAGGTAGGTTGAGAAATATAGTTCGGCATCTTCTATTTTGGATGATGCTTAATAACCTCATAATGCTTGCGTAGCAATATGTGTGTGACGGTCTGCAGAAGCCCTTCACATTGTGAAATTTTGACTTTGTTTCTTAAAAAACAACTTTTGCAAGCCGTACCTTTTGAATTATTAAGACATCTTAAGTCTGACTAACTTTACATTAATAACTGGTGTAATCGCTTACATTGGGTGTTTCAGTTTTTCTGCCACATTGTTTATGTTTAACGTGAATGAGGTCGTTCCAGTATCTGGCGGTATTTTCGCTGTTTTCTAAAGTTTTCTACTGTGAGGTGGATCAGCTGACGAAGGGGAACGCACACACACCCGCCACTCTTCCTCACATACACATTTGGTTAGTTTTACTCACACACACATTTATTTGATCGATAACTTGATGTTCTTTATTCTTCTCATTTGCCCACTTCAACATCTTAAAGGGGAATTCCACTGAAATTTCCAGCATAATTAAATCATTAAAGTCTAAATAAAGTAATTCAGAGTGGTTTGATGTGAAATGCTCCATTCTAGAGAGACTGGAAAAGAGTCAGAATTGATGGTGATAGAATATATGATGTGTGAAGCATTAAATGCCTCTGAAAGCTCCTTTACAAACCTATTATATGACATGGTTGCAAATGTATTTCCTGATACCTGAAATACTGTTTTATAATAGTTTGGAAATAAAGTCTTGGTCTAAAATGTGTTTCACGGTAGAGAGATACATGCAGGGTGTTGAAAGACAAACAGTAGCCATAGGAAACTTATTTCTTCAGATTTATCACCATCATCACTATTACATGTAAAACCTCAGAAGGTTCACTGGTGATTTTGGTGAGTAAACAGGGAGAAGGTGGAGCAGCTTGCACACTGATGTGGAGACAACAGTCTGTTTTTCAATGTTGATAAAAAGCAAGAGATGATTGTATATTTCCGGAGGACTTGCTGTGATCGCTCTCCACTGCACATCGATGGTTCAGTCAAAAGCTCTAAGTATGCACATCATCAGTGTCCTCACCTGGGCCCTCAACACCACCTGCCCAGCCGAGAAAGCCTAGAAGCGACTCCACATCCCACAAAGGATGAATAGAGCGAATCTTCCCCTTTCCATCCTCACTACATTCTACAGGGGGACAGTAGAGAGCGTCCTGACCAGCTGTCTTACTTTCTGGTAAGGGAAGTGGTCCGTCTCGGACCACAGGACCCAACAGCAGATTGTGAGGACAGCTGAGCATCCGTTCCACCACCACAAGACTCTGCAACAACTTCTTTCCCAAGGCGGTCAGATTCTTGAATGCACTGACGCCGACTAATCTGGACCCAGAATTCACCACTAATCACACACCCCTTTACCATCACTGCACTTTTACACTTTAAATTACACTTTATTATTTGAATGCTGCTATAAAACTTTAATCCTTCTGTACAGTTTACAGTTAAAATGTTTACATTAGTTTCTTCATTACTCACATGCTGCTTTGATGTGTGTCCAGGCTTCTATATTTATATCGCTGCTGTCAGAACAAAACCTCGTATCTCCATTTTTGCCGTTTTTCAGTTTTTGACATACTTCGAAAATGCCTGTTTCCCTTTACATTGTGTGTAAATTTCATGATGAATGGACCAAAAGAAACGGCCCAAAATGACAAAAAGTCTGGTTCCATTGACTTACATTGAAAGTAAAGAAGGTTTTTCCTTCTCCTGTAAATTTATCATTTTGAAAATACGAGGTTTTGTTCCAACAACAGCGATAGGCATATGTACACATGTATGGTGCCTTTGCGTATATAATTGTTTTGTTGTCCTGTCTGGTATTTATTGTCCTGTGTGTTTATTGTTCTGTATATTTATTGTCTGCTGTATTTATTGTATATTTTGCTCTCATTTCATAATGTCATGTATCTGCACTGTATGCAGTCTTATGTAATGTGCTGCAGTTGTGTGTTGCACCATGGAATCTGAAGAACGACAGTTTGTTCCAATGTATACAAGTTATAGGGAGGAATAACAATAAAGACCACTTGACTTGACTTTAATTGACTGTATTTGTATTGTAGACATTGAGACACCAGGTTCTTATCACCACCAGTGTAAAGAAATTCATAAGTTTCGCTACAGTGAACCATTTTACATTAAACCACTCTTTAGATCTCAACCATTGAACTATGAAGAATGTTTTATGCTCAAATCCCCTTTCAAAAGTAAAGAAAGACGTATTAAACTCAACCTTTCAAGGAATAATTAATCATGTTCCATATATAAAATATAAAATATAATAAATATAGATATAAAACAATTAAAAAGCTGTAAAACCTCATTTAGACATTTTATTTATTTAATTTTTTTTGGTTTTTGGCTTCTGCAGTCTGCCACACGTGAGCACTTGGTTGGTAAAACACTCAGTACAACTCAAAGTGAAAACTCTTCACATGTATTTTCTGCTTTATGAGTAAAATTCTGAAATGACTGTCTGTGTTCCCAGCCCTGTACGCCCCAGCCCAGTCCCATGCCATGGCCAAGCAGAGCCCAGCCAGCAGCGGCAGCCTGAAAAGACCCCACAGCCAGATCAGCATCCCCCAGCACCCGTTCCCCCAGAGGCACACTCACCCCACTTCCCCTCCGACTGCACCAAAGAAGCCTCTTCCCGAGCTGAAGCGCTGTCCGTCCACCCAGCCCTCCCAAAGTACGTCAGCACAGGCCTCTCCTGTGGCCATCACGGTCCCCACTCCCAGCAGATCCCACCTTACACCACCCACCATGACCCTGCCCCTCAGCTCCTCTTCTCCAGGTGGCTCCTTGCTGGCCACCAAGCAGCTACTGAGGATCGCACTGTCCTCCGCCTCTGCCCAGTGCACCACCAACGGCCAGTCAAAGGCAGCCACTGTGTCACCACCGCATGATCTCGTCCAGCCGAAGCCTCTCCTTTCTCCAGTACTGGCTAAGCCGGAGTGTCCTGTCCAGTCACCACAGACTTCAAACCTTCAGCTGGTGCAGCTGTCTCCTTCTAGACAGACCCCGGCCAACCCACTCATCACCGCTGCACCACGGCTGGCCTCCCCCCAGAGAGCCTCCCCTCCCTCTCCTGTTCTCCCCCTTGTATCCACCAGCAGCAACTCCTCAGCACCTCCACAATCTTCCCTCACTTCCCAAAGCCCAACGTTCACAGTAGATGCATCGAAGGAGCAGAAAAGCTCCAAGGAGAAGAGGAAGCAAGCAGATGGAATGGAAGCAGCTCCCCAAGATCTTAAACTCACAGCATCCCAAACGAAAGGTGTGGAACCAAACCAAACAGCACAGAGTGTCACAGTAACGCTGCAGTCTGGAGAAGCTGTGGACAAGTCCACGGTGAGTTAGACTGGATATTTATTGTGGATGCACCACAGTATCAGCCACCCTGTATCTCGGTTTTTTGGTTGTGTTGAGGCTTCACATCTCTGTATCTCACAGGTTTGTAAGAGGCCGGCCACCTGCACGGAGGAGTCAAAGAGCGAAGGCCAGACTAAGCTGTCTCAGAAGTCAGAGACTCATTCTGCTTCGGTTGTAGCATTACCTGCTGAACGAGAGGACCTGTGTGAAGACATGTCCACTCACTCAGACAATCACTCAGGTACACAGGGTGCATCTAACCGCTGCGTTTAACTGGTTAAACTTTCAGAATGTCTCAGCATTACAGCCATAACCAGGAACTGCATGGTGAATGTATCTTGTATGTAGCAATGGGAGAACTTATAGTTGTTTTAAAGCTTCTGCTGTGTTCAGACGGTCCAGTCATAGCGCTTCTTGTTTGTGGTTTCAACCCTTATAAAGTTGGTTCCCGGAATCAGTGCTCTACACATTTTTAAGTTTTCCTTGCATCAGTACACTTGACCAAGCACGTGAGGCGTTTGTTATTTATTTATTGAGCTAAATTCGGTGTGGTAGATGAGGTGAAACGCAGAAATGTGCATATTGTGGGGTGTCTGGGTCTGGGAGCTCTGCTATAAACTGTATCCTAACAGCAAACGAGCATTCAAATGTAGTATTGCATGGCCTCACAAAGCCTTTAGGATGTGTACAGGGTGTACGTCAAGTGTGAACGTAAATAAACCACACATCATTTAAGAGCTTGAGGCTTCAAATGCAAACTAGCTTACTACATTACTTTATACCATGTTTTTAGACTAGGCGTTTGTTCATAATTGAGTAACAGATTTAAATGCAATATCAGTAGCATACAGCAGATAAAGCAGGTCAGCTGTTATTAGATTGTGCAATGTAACTTTCTAGCCTCACATAACATACAGTGGATAACTTGGCTAGCTAAACATGCAGTTTCTATTATTTGTAACATTATACTACATAAAATTTAGAGGATGGGTCACACAACGTGCCGTTTTGGAGCCAGTAGAGTAGAGGTCAGCAGGTAACCGATAAGTTTCGTTTTCACCCACTTCTGCAAGATTTCGTCCCACGGTCTAAACGCTTTGGCCTGCTCTCACCTGCTGTTCCGTAGATCGGTGGTTTCCATCTTAGTCATGATTGAAAATACCTGCCAGATGTCAAACTTGCTTTTAGCCTTCAAGCTTTACTGTCATGTATTTACACTTTCCTCCCTTAAGAGCAAACTGTTATATATTATTTATATCTGCTTATTATTGAATGATTGCCTTTATTTTATTTAGGCCATTCATTCATTTGCAGGATTTATGAACACATATGTGTTGTCCCACCCCCACCCGCACTGAGCTATTTGATCGCCCACTCCTACACACAACACTGAAAATTAGCCTCACACCACAAGGTATTGTGGTGGGTCTTGAAGACACAGACCTATACAATAGAACACAAATGATGGGAAAAGTAGCTTCTATTTATAGTTGATGTGAGGGCTCAGAACAAAATGCCAGATGTGGTGCACATTGACCTTTTGTTATGGTAAGCAACTGATTTTTAAACAATAAATCAAAATACTTAGAAAACAACTTAATATTGAATATAATTTTTGGACTCAATGAACTGAGTATATGTGTGTATGTGTATGTGTGTGTATGTATGTGTATATATATATATATATATATATATATATATCGCTGCAATGGATTAGTTCCTGCTCTTGAGGTTTCATGTCTGTAAAACGGTGCAATGCACCATGTTGCATTGCTCTCTGTCACTCTCAGCTGTTGTAGACAGCATCATAGGCAGCACTTTTGACTCAATTTCTCTGCGTATATCAGTGAACTGTGAGTGAGAAATAATTAAACCAAACACACACAGACTTCATGGTGTATAAGCAAAGAGGAGCTAAGACTCTAACAAACTTCATTGTTTTCTTTAGCCATATCCAGCCTGTCCTCTGACCTGTCACCAGTCCAGTCCTCTGTGATACGTCCATCGGATGCATCCCCTGCCAGCTGCAGCTCTCCTCCCAAATTTCCAGCCGCGTTGGACAGGCAGCCCGCTCAGAGGCCCTCCTCCAGCAACACGGGACCAGCAGAACCGCAGCACTGTCCAGATACAGCCAAACCACTCATCCTCACCCACCTGGTGGAGGGCTTCATCATTCAGGAAGGACTGGAGCCATTCCCGGTACACCACACAGCAGCCATACTGATCAGGCCTAAGTGTGCCTCGCATGACAAATGTCAGCTCCTTCAGTTTACTTCAGCTATAATCTTAAGTTTGGCATAGGGCATTTTGAGATAGTTCTGATAGTTTGAGATGTAATAGCTAATACTGACTTCTTCTGTGTCCATGCTGGCACTTAAACACAGCATCGTTATGAGCTGACAACCAGCAGTGAGCTGCGTCACACAGTGGCGTGATCTCGGGGCCTTTTGCTCACATTAAGCCGAGAAATCTGCTAAAAACAGCTGGTACCAACTGTGTTATATTTACTAAACTCCAGCAGAGTCTGACACTTGGAGATGTAAATGTAGATGGATGAGACGTGTATGAGGCAAATTACTTCTGAAATGAGTAATTTGGAAGTGAAACAGCATGCAGCACAGTTTTTGCCAAGCCAGAGAAGTTGCTGCCTGCTTATATTATAGTATATTATAGGTTTATCTATATATTGTTCTAGATAGATAGATAGATAGATAGATAGATATACTTTATTGATCCCAAAGAAAATTTTATATTATTATTATTATCATTATTATTATTGTTTTTAACCATGCTGCTCAACAAAAATATGGAAATAATACTAATTATATAATAATGAGTAAATGATCAAAAATAGGTGTATATATATATATATATATATAAATATATTTATATATACATCTCCAAGTGTCAGACTCTGCTGGAGTTTAGTAAATATAACACAGTTTTATATTTATATATATATATATATATAATATATATATATAATATATATATAATTATATATATAATAAAAAGTGGAATTATATAAAATATAAGTACTAGTTAGGTTAGGGCTAGTTAGGCTAGTTAGGTTAGATAGAGTTTAGATTGGTACTGTGTTGGCTAATATTCAAGGATCAGGTGTCAGTATCTGTATCAGAAGGGAAAAAGTGGTATCACAAGGATTCAATTTGATTATGATTTTGCAGAAAACACAACACAACATAACATCTCAGATTTCTTCTCAATTCAATTTGAGTCTGTTATTTTGATACAACAATGAATGACAAATATTTTACTTTTTGACCTTACCCTTACCCTTCTAATTCTAATCCCTCAGGTCAGCCGGTCATCGCTCATGGTGGGCCCACACTGTGGCTCGGGAGTGAATGGAGTGAGTGGGCCAGACTTATTTCCCGCCGCCTCAGAACCCCCAGACGACTCCACTGACTCGGATGATGAGAGCAGGGTTACAAACAGTGGGTACCACGTATCAGTGTTTCTGTGGCGATATTCTACTGCATGTGTGATGAATGTTATACACACTGTTACTGTACTATCAGTTTTTAATTACAGCAATAGATAAAAAATCTAACTTACACAATTTTGCCCTTACCACAAATGTAGGTGATCAGCCAAGACATGTTTGGCGTCTGACGTTTGGAGCACTGGAGCTAAGAGGCTAAAATAGCTTATAAAACACAAACATTGCATCATTGCAAACAGCAGTATCAGCCATCCTAAAGGCAAAATTTTCTCCTTACTGTCTGTTTATGGTCCATATAAGTTTTTTGTTTTTTTGTTTTTTTTTTAAAAAAGCTCAAAATAATAATGACCTGATCTTTTATCACCCTTCACAATATTATCACAATATTGTGTTATAAGTTATAAATATGATATAGATGTAATTAGCCATATAGATGGAATCAGCCAGAAATGAACCCAATACCATTCGCCAAACAAAATGGGCTGTAAGATGCTTTACAGACTGGCTGGAATAAAACAACATTAATATTGATCTGGCAACAATTGACAAAACAAAGCTAACCTTGATATTGCAGCAGTTTTACGGCTCAGTCCAATTTGGTCAGAAGATGAAACTACGCGTTTGGCAAATGGTATTGGGTTCATTTCTGGCTTATTCCAGGTTGTTTAGCTGTTCTTCTGTTCCCAGTTTGGGAATTTAGTGTAAGGAGCTGGGGAATTAACTGCTGTCTGTGCAGTGAGTGAGTGGAGTTCGTTACTCTGACGTAGCAACAAGCTGCTTGTTAAGGAACTATAATTTGGTGAAGGAACTGCGAACATTAAAACATATTAAACGCCGCATTCACGGCCCAGTTTATTAATTTCTTACTTTATTTATTTAACTGTTGTATAAAAGGAATGGAACACTCGAGATCATGTGTTATCACGAATAACATCACGGCAGTGATGATATTTTGCGATAACACACTCCCTCTCGTGTTCTATTGCTTTAACATGTATTCGTGAGAATGAGCTTTTTTTCCTTAGTGACGTGAGTTTTCACCGTTCTGATGGATAAAAAGTTCTACGTCTGCTCCTCCTTCTGCCGTGCTGTGGCTGTTGTGATTGTTTACAGGCTCCGTAATGTGATCAGAATGTTAGAGCGAAGTGGGTGTTGGTGAAAGCATGTCTACAAAATCTCCGGAAAATGTCTACAAAATGTCTACAAAATCTCCGGAAAAACTGCCGCTTGTTTGACTAAATTGCAGTGATGGTATTTCAAAATGTCCACAATAACTTTTCTTTGCACGTTTAATAACGCAGTATACTGCATTACCAATGCCGGCACACATATAGCGCGACCGCTTGACACATTTGAATGATGGTCCAACTGTAATATTCCTCACATTCTGGCAGCTGCCAAACATGCTCCGAGGAGAAAATCTGGTCTCTCTGGCTGCTTCAGGGTCTGTAAACAGGGAAGAAAAACAATGAATGGACCACCCTATTTTCAGCCAATCAGGACGAGGAGGTGTGTTTACTTTCCTGTCAGCTAATCTGATCAAGGATTTGTGTCTACTTGTCTGTCAATCATATCGCACATCCCTAGCACACAGCGCAGAGCTGTAACTCAGCCATGCAGGCGGCAGGGTACAAACCTAGTTCTGATGAGACTTGTTGCGACAGCTGGTTAAGAGTAAAAGTAACAGCAGAGAAAATGATGCGAATATTGCCAATTCTGCCACTACTTATGATGACTTACACTGTTAAACGAATCAGAAAAGAAAATGACTTGTCTAGAGTGAATATTGCTGTGGCTTTCCGGCATTAGACAGAAATAATGGAGGGCATGAAGAGTAATGCACACCTTGCTCTGTATCTGACAGGTAATTATTTTGCATAGAACATCTGAAACTAACAAAGTACAGCAACCAAGCAGCTGATTTATGCAATGCACTGTTCCAGGGAATCTTACAGAATTGTTCATAGTGCCAATAGGAACTAGATGTCTGAAGCATTTAATAGCTCTAAAAGCTCCCTCACAGAAAGTTATTAGATAAAATGGTTATGAATACGCTGCCTGATGCCCAAGACATTGTTTTCCGATAGTTTTCAGACAAGCTTTTGAGCTGAAATGTATGTTTTTTAAATCCATTCATGGCAGAGAGGGGCAGGCAGGGTGTTGTAAGGCAACATAGTCCCCAAAGAAACTTCTGTTCTAGGATTTATGACCATTACCCACAGCACACATTATTTTGGATAGTAAATAAAATGCATTGTAAACGTTGCGAGCCCCTGGTTCCTATCAGTACCACTGCTGTTTTTTTACAATGCACCGTTTCATATCAAAACACATAATCTGTGGAATTCCTCGAGTATGAGATTTAGGCATGTGTTTGAACCAAGCTAATAGTTGGCGTATAAGCTTCTATTACATATTAGCTACATTAGCCTCATAACTCCAGTGCAGAACTGATGAAGCTCAAGCACAGATCTCTTCAAAGGAGTTCTGACATTCAATGTAGTTCAAGGCACTGACATGGGATGAATATCAGACGAGAATAAGAGCTGTGTGCTGTATGTAACTGGAGGTGTGTGTGAACCGCAGAGTGTTGGACTGAATGGACATTCTCTGTATGATCTCTCTGTAGATGGTGTAGGAGGGGGACACAGGCTGGTGCTGCAGTGCCAGTTCTGTAAGAGGAAAGGCACTGCCCAAACATTCCCCCGCTCCAAACGCTTCTGCTCCAAGTCCTGCGCCAAGAGGTAGGGGTGTCTGTGAAAACTAAAAACTAAAAATCATACATTTCTCAGTCAAAATGTTCAGATGGAGAACAACACACATGGAATTTTAATGTGTACAGGGAAAAAACATATAATGCAGTGTTATATGTCTTAGCTGGCAGCTGACAAGCCGAGGATAAACTGGAAAAATCTATGTTAACAACAAAACCACTTCAATGCCACTGAGGGTTAAAAGGTTCAGTGTTGTCCCTTAGCAAATTTCAGCACCAAAGTAGTCAGCCTTGTCAGTGTTAGTGAGCCACTAAGCATTCATGCTCTGAAATTTGGATGGATGATTCGCCAATAAGCATGTTATTACCATGAGCAGTCGAAGCTATATAGAACAAACAAGTGCACACTTAACAAATAACAATGAGCCTCAATCACCAATATCTTCCTAAGTTGTTTCTTAAATTTGTTCCTGAGAAAGGTCCTAAGAAAAAGTCTACGTTAGATTCTTGACGTGTTCTTCAACCGCAGAACTGTTCTCACCTTTGTGCTCTTGAGTGTGTGGCGATTCTGTTCTTACCTGAGAACAAATCCCAATAAGAAAACACTGGCGAAGGTCAGTATCTTTGTGAAAGCTGCGTGAGTGGGTTTTAAGAAGAAGTTTCTTCTTACGAATGGTACGTGAATGAGGTGTCTCTGAACACCTCCACTACACAGTCTTCTAAATCCAAGACTGCTGGGCACGATGCTGCTGGAAAACAGAGAAAACAGGTTCTATATTTTCTGGATTTTTACATTAGATTAATGGTGTGACAATTTCAAAACATGTAGAATAATCTAATTTAAAACTGTCGCTGATACACTTCTCGGTTTCTTTTGATGGTCTGTAATTTGTCATCTTGAAACCACTGTCAACTATCTGATCTAGGCATCTGGGTGCAGCTTATTAGAGGAAAGTTTGCAGGGAGGGGGAGGGGCTTTTGTCGTACATGCACCCACAAAAAACTGGCTTATAAATCAGTTCCATATTCTAGGGGTTGTGATTTTGGGGTTTTATTTGTTAGACCGCGGAGCGGCGGGCTGCAAAAGTTGAGAAGAGAACTTTTATAGTAAATAATAAGATCTTAACATGTAAAATGTTGAAATCGAATTGAATCTTGACCTCAGAATGAATAACCTCTTGTTATACTGGTGGACTTATTATTTGTTAGACTGGCAAACGTTAACCTATTAAAGTTAACATATGAACACAAAGCACATATTCAGGCGCTCCTTGATTTGCTGTATTGAAAAATGTATTGTATTGAGACACCACCACATTGTAGAGACTTTTGTGTATTGGTTTCATATAGAGATTTAATGTTTGGATATATCTTTTTTTGCATTTAGAAGATGGTATTAAACTCAAAGTAGCGATATTGGTGTCAGCATCAAAACAGTGAATGACTTCAGATATAAGCTTTGCAGTAATAGGACGTAAGATGGAGAGGACCAAAGAAAGCACCGTGTTGGATTAGTGACATTTTCCAGGTTTAAGTTTGGGGTTTTTGCCATTCCAGAGAAGCTTCTCGTGTCTGTCAAAAGCACGTGGCTGCAGTAGACAAAAGCCTTCTTTTATAAAAGTATCTCTTCTGCAAGAAAAGTGTTTTTGCAGGGTTAACAAACCACAAATATGAAATGTCTAAATGTGGTTCCTGTTTGTACCAAAAGAAACTGACTTTCTCTCCAAGAATAACATTTTTCTCTCCAAGAATAGCATTTTTTATGACTATGTAGTCTCGACAAAGGAGCATATGATAAAATGAAATAGATCAGCTCAATTCCTTTGTGTTTTCAGGAAGAGAATTAATAAAACGCACACACACCTAATTCATATTAACAGACTGGTACAGGATGTGGTTTAAGGCAGCACTCTGAGGTTTTCTCCTAGGAAACAGCCAAAGTCTGAGGGTTGAGGGTCAAATAAAAAGTGTAATTTATTTAAATAAGTGCAAAGTATTTCAGTTTGTAAACAACATATTCTACTGTAGCAATTTAGCTGAATGTGGCAGCAATGCATAAAAAAAATAACGTTCTTTATTAACGTTGAGCTGCTTTGTGGTTTTGGTCCATCATCCTATGGTAGTTTTTTTTGTGCTGCTCTTCCTGTTATGGTTACCTCTGAAATTAAAATGGAGAAATGGGGTCATTGATGCACCGATTCTCTGTCTGTGTTTCTACTGTTCTGCTGTCCTACTGTGTTTAACCGCTTTTCAGAGTAGCCGTAAGCTGTTTTGGAGGTCACTCAGTTAAACTGTGCATTGCAGTGATGCAGTAATGTTAATGGAATAGATTCTGGAAATACGTATGATTTACAAAACTGGAACTGTTTGTAGGTGAGCAATCAAGTCTGCATTTTCCCTGCATTAAACCCGTCTAAGATGCTTAAGTAAACCTCTTTTGTAGGTTAACAGTGGCATAGTATACTGGGATGTCTCGACTTTTTAATAGGAAACATTTTAAACAACAAAAGTGAGTCTGAAGTAATTTTATTGTGCAAAATTGAACAATATCTAGACAAACCTACAGTCAATCCAAAAACATTTTGGCTGTCGAAAAAGTAATTGTCATTTTAATTTTCTAACACAGCATATTGGAGTTGAAATAAATAATGAATATGAGCTCAATATGCAGAGTTTTGGTGTTTACATCCAATTTGGGTAAATAATGTAGGAATTACAACTATTTCCAGCCCCATTTGGCCTCTTATTTGGCAGCTTCTTGTTTGAATTTTCCGTTCCACCTTGAACGGTGCTGCAGTTACATATCACCACCTGTGCCATTTAAGGTGGAACTGGGAATTCGAATAAGAAGTCAACTTCAGCCTTTTCAAATTCCTCAAGTTATTTGTCTCATATGTGTGTCCTCTATACTTGTGCTCTCTGTCAGACAATGCCAGAAACTGGAAAATATTACAGTCGCTCGTGCTTCTGAATCAGCTGGTCCATGGCTTGCTTTGCACACAAGCGTTTGACGTTGTGTTCATCAGATGAAGCTAACAGAGTTAGGCAGCTCCTCATGTGGTAGAAGAGCAGCAAGCACTCTAGTGTCAATACTAGACTAAGGCTAACTCCACTATTCCTTAATGTTCACTGTCTTGAAAACAAAGCGGACTAGCTCAGATGTACTACATACTAGACAGCGGGAGGTGATGGAGGTTTATCATTCTCATTTGAAATGTGCCTGAAGCATCTGTGATCATAGATCTATAAACAAGCTAACATCAGCATGATTGCCGCTCTCTGTACGTCGCATTATCTGCGCTTATTTGTGGCATACTGGTCTAACAGTTATGACTAAACTCATACCTGACGAAGAATTTCAACCAGTTTACCAGATGAACTTTTATCTTACCCACGACTAACTTTCAGCCCTCATTGCTCACTAGCAGCACAACACAGAGTCACAGTATTTCTCACAGACAGCCAACAGTGTCCAAGTTAGAATAATAAAGAGAGTTAAGAAGAAAATATTTTATTTGATTATATCAGTTCGAAATAAGTTGATTTCACTATGCATGCAGGCACAGGCTACTTGTCAGCCTTTGCAGCCAGTAAACTGGGGAGTTATTGACTCATTGACAAGCTTATATTGACTAGACATGAACACTACCTGAACTGAACACACATTTGGAACAAACTCATTTATTACACACTTACAAGTAATTAAATATTGTTATGTTAAATGCAAAGCATTATAAAGTCATTTGAGGGATGTTGAAGTACGGTTTGCAAATATTCATTATTTTGCCATGTGCAAGCCCTGCGAGTGGACAAAATAGCCCTTGTGGCCTGTTGGTCCTATTATAAATACACTGGGGAAACCCCACACATGTGTGAACAGCATACAATCAACCTTTATCACAAATCTGTGTATGACTTCATCTGAAGTGCTAAGATGAGATGCAACTAAAGGCAGTGACCTCATTCATCATCCTGCCTCATTTAACCATCTCTAGGTTCAGTTACACCAAGCGCTTCCGTGCACTGAGACGCTGTGTGAGCGAAGGGGGGCATCAGTCCGAGTTCAACGGAGCAGAGGACGAGATTGAGGTGGAAAGCTTTCAACAGGTCAGTTCTTTTCAACAGCTCACTTTGTCTAGGTTAAACTGAAAAAAATGTGTTTATGGTAAATCAGTCAGCCCAGTGGTTTCCCTCTCCTGCCCTAAGCATGTTTCCCCTGCTTTAACCACCCAGTTTAGCTCAGGGAGGGCTTGTTATCCATATAGATTTATACCTACATAACATATATATCATGTTCATAGTACTTACTAAATAATGTATTGTAGTTACTGAGTAATAAACCTGTTGTTTAACAGGATTAACTGATTTGTTGGCTCAGGTGTGAGCAGGAAAAACTCTCAAGAAAACATGCAGGACAGGGATACTTCAAATGAGACCAGGAGCAAGTCAAGATCAAATCTAAATGAGAGTGAGAGCAAGTTGAGATTCAGTCCAGTTGAAAGCATTGGCAAGTCGAGATTGATTCCGAATGAGAGCGAGAGCAAGTCGAGATCAAGTCCAAATGAGAGCGAGAGCAAGTTAAGATTGAGTCCAAATAAGAGTGAGAGCAAGTCGAGATTGAGTCCAAATGAGAGTGAGAGCAACAATGAAAGAAAAATAAAGGGAAGAATGATGAAGGAAAGAAGACAGGAAGAAAGGAAAAGAAATTAGACTGTATGTACAACTTTGTCTCAGATCTCTTTCTCTACCTGCAAACACAAATGTGGTGGTTTTCATAGCTAAATGGCTAAATCAAACACAAACAGGTGCAATGATTTGGTTTTAAGTTACTTGAGTATGAGTTGTGACAGTCAAAAAGAAAATGCAAATAAATACAATTGTTTTCAATGATAGTTCTACACAGTCAGGACCAGAGACTAAATCTAAGCTCTTTTAGTGGCTATTTTTTCCTCTTGATATGTAATATGATCAGCATCAGTTAGTGCAGCAGCTTCATAAGCAACCTAAATGTATATTCCCCAAACCTGTCTGGACACTATGGTTTATAAACAGTTATTCATTACAGTAAAATAAATACTGTAGTATTAAATATTGTTATTGTTTCTGTTCCATAAATAAACACACGTAGGTTTTTCAGTGTCCATTGTTGCACCTCTTTCAGGTGAAACATGGTGCCACGGAGCAGTGGAGGATCCTTCAGCGCCCCCCGCTGGAGGGAGAGGATGGAGCAGCTGCTCCTATGAAGACCAGGCTACGCAGGCACACGGAGCACGGCACACGCGAACGAGAGACCAGACCCAGAGAGACCGTCGGAGAGACAAGGAGCGCTCCCACCTCCCCATTAGACCCAGTGTCCCCCGCTGACCTCTCCTCACGACCCAAACCTTCACAGTGGACAGTAGACCAAGTCTGGAGCTTTATATCCAATTTACCAGGTGAGATCATTCAAAACCTCAAACACACCCAACTCCAGACGCAGACTCAGACATTTAGAGACGTTCTGATTTTATTCTTTCCTTCTTTATTCCTTTTCCTTCTCTTACTTTCTCTCTTCATTTCCTTGCTTCTTTATTTCATTATTTATTTTTTCATTCCTTTGTTTTTATACTTTTTCATTTTCTTTCTTTTTCTTGCATTGATTTTTTTTAATTTTTTTATTTTATTTTGCTTTCTTTCCTTTTCTTCCATTTTTCATTTATTCCTTTATATTTATTTTTATTTCCTCCTTTCTTTTTTTATTCTACATTCTTTGTCTTTCTTTCTTTCCTTTTGCTTCTGTTTTCTTTTTGCTTTCATTGTTTTTGTTTTATTTCTTTTTCATTCTTTTTACTTTTTCCTTTCTTTCTGTCCTTTTTGTCTTCTTTCATATTTCCTCCCGTTTTCGTTTCTTTTTTTATTTTTTATTTTTTATTATTCTTTTCTCCTTATTTCTTTTTCCCCTTTCTTTCATTGTTTTTCTTTCTTTCATATTTCTTTATTATTTATTCATTTATTTTTTTCTGTATTTTTTTTTCCTTTCTTTCTGTCATTTTTCCCTCATCATTCTTCCCTTTTGTTTATTTTTCTTTCATTGTTTTTCATCATTCTTTTTTGTTTGTCTCTTTCTTTCTTCCAATTTCTTTGTCTTTTTCATTGTTGTGCTGTATTTCTTTTTTCATTTTTTCATTCATTCTTTCTCTTTTATATTCTTTCTTTTTCTTTTTTCATTCGTTCTTTCTCTTTTTATTTTTCCTTTATTCTTTCTTTCTTTCTTTCTTTCTTTCTGTCTTTCTTTCCTTCTGTTGTCTTTGCTACTATATTTTAATGAATGCCAACTCCTCCTGACCTTCTCAGGGTGTCAGGACATTGCCGAATCCTTTCGGGCGCAGGAGATTGACGGACAGGCCTTGCTACTGCTCACCGAAGACCACCTAATGAGTGCCATGAATGTCAAACTAGGGCCAGCGCTCAAAATCTGCGCCCGAATCAACTCGCTGAAGGAGGGAGGGAGGTAAAGAGACGAAGACACAGAAAAGGAACGAGAGACCCAAAAGGAGAGGTTTGCCCTTTGCGGACGATCAGAGCACTTGCCAATAGAATAGAGCCATTTTGTGCACTTTAATCTTAAGAGATTTACGCGATAAAGTCAACGTGTTGAGATAACTTGTGTGTATTTGCTTGAACTGAGCTAGCATAACATTACAGTAGCCTACCAGTAACCTTAGCCTCTGTCTGAAAGCATGATAGCAATATGATGGTCTCTTTCTGTGAGCATAATACAAGATCTATACACAGTCATAGTAGGAGGGAAATGTTCGTGTCTGCTTTTTGTATGGGTTTTTCTCATAATCAGGGTCGTCGAGTTTATATTTTTCACTGCGAGGAAAGGATCACTTCCCGTGTCTGTGGAGAAGCTAGAAAAGAACGGAAGTGCTATTATCGTGAGCATGTCCCATTGTAGATATTTTCTTATTGTACTGTATATGTGTACATGTATAACAATGCAGTGCTCTGTGTGTATAAATCTATACAAATGTTTTGTGAAGGATTTGTAATATTTAATATATTTGTCTTCTAAGGCTCTAGCAAATACAAATGCAAGTGATTTCAAATTTTTAAGCATTTTTAAATGACGTTTGACATGCTGACAGGATTACATAGGCTAAAAGAAATTTTATGAATCTCCTCGCTCCAGCAGAACTGTGAAAACCGTCGCAGCGCAGAGAACAACGTGTAGGTACCTAAACGCAGTCTCACCCAATCGAGGTACAGCAAAGGTGCCTTTTTCTGACATGGAGACCTTATGAAACTGCTGTAGGCATTGTACTATATAAGTATCATCAAAGTGTTGTTTGTCATTGTTACATTACCTTTCTCGTGCCATTTTTGATTATTTAATTAAACAAACTACATTTTGTTACTGAAACTTGACGTTTATTTACTGTGATTTTTGGGGGGCTTTGTGTTTATCTCTGTAAATTAAGTTTACACCAAAGTAGGTAGAACATTAATCAGCCTTTGCTCTAAGCAGACTCTTATTTTGTACTCAGTTATTCCAGTTCTTTTAAAGCTCTTTTCCTCCCTTTTTTAATCCACTTTTAGAGTATTTTCCCTCTTTTTTCCTTTTGTTTATATCTGTTGTTCTACATTTCTTTTTTATTGTTTTGCTTCCTTTCCTCCTTCCTTTTTCTTTAGTAATGTCTTAAAGGGCCATTACTTACTTTTCTTTTTTGAAAAGTTATTTGATGTAGAGATACTGCAAATGATCCTCTGAGGAATACCGTAGAACAGTGGTTCCCAACCCGGTCCTCAAAGCCTCCCAGACGGTACACATTTTCCTTTATCTAGTCCATGGAAACTAAACTGCAGAAACAGCCTGTTATGAATTTGTTTTTGTGATGTCACATAAACCTGCACATCATAGGTGGAAACAATGGGAAAGAAATCCAAAAAATATATACGCTCTTAAAAAACGATGCTTCTTCACAGGTTCTTTAGTAAAAAAAATGGTTCTATAAAGAGCCATGAACACTCGAAGAACCCTTTGCATGATTAAAGGGTTTTTTGCATCATGAAATGGCTCTTCAGAATGATGGAGAATGTGTTATATATAGAACCTTTTTGAAAAGGGTTCTATATAGCATTTTTCCTTCATCTCTATATGTTGTGAGTTAGGTTGGAACAAAAATGTGGACCATCTAGGGAGCCCTGAGGACCGACTGGGATGGGAACCACAACTGTAGAAGAAACACTTTTGTTTTAAAAAAAGAAAACTTTTTGTAAACGAGATGTGTGAATGTAAAGAACCTTTTAAAAGTGTAAAGAACCTTCACTAATGTGAAGTTTCTTTGCCCATTTAAGGGCTCTTCCTAGTACGACTGCGTTTTAGAGCCACTGTTAATAAAAATAAAAATAGTAGACTTTGAGAATAAAGTCGTAATATTTCGAGAACAAAAGTTGTAGAATTACGACATTAATGTGGCATTAACACCAGGAAAGGTCGCAGTATTGTGGCTAAAGGCTTTGCAAAGGGGAGGCAGCACCTCCTCATGTTAAATGAGGGGCGGTGAGTTGGTGGAGTTATACTGTCATATCGATTCACCCATAAAGAAACACTCAGTCTCCCTGTCTCTCCTGCACATCAGCACCAGCCTGTTATTAGTATAAGAACCGGCTGAGCAGGAAACTGTGTTTATCTAGAATAAAGAGCCGGACGGACTCGGAGGAAACTGTCTGTCTGTTTTGTTGAAAGAGAATCTCAGGCAGGGTCGTCTACATGGCTATCTGGGCTACATCTCCACACCATTCAAAGAGGGCATGAAGTTTCACAGACAGTGAGAATGATAATTAAAATGATCCACAAAGAGACAGGAATGAGTGGAACTCGGGCGCCAATACAGCAACTGAGACCCCAACGCGTTATGGCAGCCCCCCTACAGTTAGACCGCTTTATCCTCCAAATAGTACGACTTGATTCTCCAAATATGACAACTTTATTCTGGAAATATTACATCTTTTTTCTCAAAGTCTACTAATTTTATTTTTATTAACAGTGGCCCTAAAATGCCTTTGTAACCTAGAAACCTGTACAAGTGTTCTAAAAGTTTAAAACTGTTCGTGCACATCTTTTTTACAGAAGTTCCATTAAAAAGTTTCTTAGTTCCTATGGTATCCAGCAAAGAACCCTTCTTGGCACCTTTGTTTTTAAGAATGTAGTTTGTAAACAATGTTAATTTTTCAAAATGTGCTGTTCACTTTCCCATATAGTCCATATCAGGCGTGTCCAGTCTTTTCGTAAAGGGCTGGCGTGGCTGCAGGTTTTCACTCGAACAAAGCCGGAGCTCACATGATCGGTCATTTGAAAGCTGACCAATTGATTAAATAAGTGGAATCAGATGTGTTTCTGCTCATTTGGATTGAAAACCTGGAGCAACACCAGCCCATATAGTCCATATGTCTGCAGAAACAGCCTGATATGATTTTTTTTTGTGATGTCGCATAAACCTACACATTTGCATATATCCAATGCAAACAACATAGGTGGACCCAAACAAATACAGGAAATATGTACATTCTTAAAAAAGGCTTCTTCAGGGGTTCTTTGGTAAAGATTATAGAATCTTTATAGAACCATGAACACAAAAAAAGAACCCTTTGCATGATTAAAGGTTCTCTGCATCATGAGAGAGTTCTTCAGATTGATGGCGAGTGTGTTGTATGTGGTTCTAAATAGAACCTTTTTGAAAAGGGTTCTATATAGCACTAAGTGTTCTTCTGTTACAAGCTTGGCATTGTAACAATAGAAGAACCCTTTTCAAAAAGGTTCTATATAGAATCGTCTGCAGCACATTCTGAAGAACCTTTTCATGATGCAAAGAACCCTTTAATCATGCCAAGGGTTCTTTGAGTGTTCACGGTTCTTTATAGAACCATTTTCTTTACTAAAGAACCGTAGTTTTTCAGAGTGCAGGATGTGAGCCTTTGAGAGTGAAGCGACAATGTAATCATAGCACTAGATGATCACTAGGTGGCAGTCATGTGCAGAGCATCAAAGTCAGAGGGGTAGTAAAGTTTCTCAGTGCTTCCCAGCTTCACTCCTGAAGTCTGTTCATGTTTTATTGCACATAAGTTTCAGCATAAGCTGATGATCAAGTCCTGGAGGTGAATCAGGTGTGTTAGAGCAGGAAAACATGGACCGCATGACTGGATCTGAGAAGATACTGGAGTAAAAATATGAAATATTCCAGATTAAGTAGTTTGTAGTCACCTGATGAACCAGTGTTTCTTCTGAAATGAAGGGTACTAATAGGGGGTTTGTCCAGCTTTGCTGCAGTAACAGCCTCTACTCTTCTGAAAAAGGTTTATTCGAACATTGCTGTGAGGTTTTGATTGAGCATTCGTGAGGTCAGGTGCTGATGTTGGATGATCAGTTCTGGATCACTCCAGCTCATCCCAAAGGTACTGGATGGAGCTCCATTTCTCCAGAGAACACAGTTCCACTGCTCCACAGCCCGGTGCTGGGGGGCTTTATACCCTGACGCTTGGCGTTGGGCATCTTAGGTTGATGTGCTGCTGCCCCAGAGCGTCCCATTCTTTTGGCAATGCTTTTTTCTATGGAGATTATATAAACTGCCCAATTGATCACCTGTGCATCTTAAAGTCCCTAAATTCACTGATCACACCCTTGCTGAAAACACCAACACAGATGCTGGTCTGAGCTGGTCTGGTGCTGGTTTAGCTGGTCACCCCAGCATGGTCATGCTGGTTGACCAGCATACCAGCATTCAAAACACAACATATGCTGGCTTTGGTGGTGATCAGCATATTAACTTCCATTGCTGCTGAAAACCATACCAGCATCCAAAACACAACATAAGCTGGTTTTGCATATCAGATCAGTCGTGCTGAGTTTTTTCTAGCAGTGAAGTGGTGTCCAGATACTTTTGTGCATGTATTTAAACAATGAACTCTACAACCCAGCAAACACTGAAACTTTGTTCATGCTTTTTTAGACTTTATTGACCATCATGGTTAGCAGAGTTTTCATGAGCTTCAGCAAGCATATCATGCCCCTTTGTGAAGCTTCTTTTTGATTGGCTGGAAGTTACAAAAGGGGCGTGGCTCCGGTGGGCGGGTCTGTTATAAAACCCACATTTTAGCAAATCAGATGTTTTAAGTTTTACTCCTGAGTCAGGAGTCTTAAAAAGGTGCTTCTCTAAGGCTTCTTAAGTAAAGAAAATGGTTCTCTAAAGAACCATGAACACTCAAAGAACCCATTGCATGATTAAAGGGTTCTTTGCAGCATGAAATGCTTCTTCAGACAGATGGAGAATATGCTGTAGATGGTTCTATGTAGAACCTTTTTGAAAAGGGTTCTTCTATTGCTACAAGCTTGACATCATGACAATATAAGAACCCTTTCTGGTGTTATATAGAACCACCTACAGCACATTCTGAAGAACACTTTCATGATGCAAAGAACCCTTTAATCATGGTTCTTTGAGTTTTCATGGTTCCTTATAGGACCATTTTCTTCTTCTCTAAAGAACCCTTAAAGAACCATCGTTTTTAAGAGTGTATGTAGAAGGATATCATGTGGTGTCCAGATACTTTTGGACATGTAATTAAACACTGAACTCTATAACCCAACAAACACTGAACCTGTGCTCATACTTACAGCAAAGAGTTTTCATGAGCTTTAGAAAGCATACCAGGCCTCTTTCTGCAGCTTCTTTTTGATTGGCTGGAAGTTACAAAAGAGGCGTGGCTCTGGTGGGCGGTTCTGTTATAAAACCCACTTTTCAGCAAATCAGATGTATAAGGTTTTACTCCTGACTGAGTCAGGACTCGAGCTGAAGTCCAGCTTATGGATACTATCGTTTCTTTCCTGAATCAAAGAAAAATGATATCAAAATAAAGAACCATAAAATAAGAAGAGTGTAAGTTCTCCTTTAACGATAAGACTGGAGTACAGTGAGGTCAGGAATATGTCTCAGAGCTGCCGTCTGCTTGCTGGTTTCTGTCTGAGCTGTGTTGGATGGGTTGGGATCATCATCGCCACCTCCACCAACGACTGGGTGATGACCTGTAAGTACGGCATGAACACCTGCAAGAAGATGGACGAGCTGGAGACCAAGGGTTTGTGGGCAGAGTGTGTGGTCTCCACCTCTCTGTACCACTGCAAAGCGCTCAACCAGATCCTCACCCTGCCCGGTAAGACCCTCAGCACACACACACCCACCCACACAGCTCAGTCTGCTCTAAAACACTGTGAATGTGGGACTTCATTTCCCATAAGACATGTTACTTCAGCACAGCTCTTAAATTCAACGCTGTTTTTTTCTCAGGATATTTGTGGCTTTAAGTGTCTTCAGTTCTCGGTTTTGACCTTTGCATCCTCAGATTTTGATAGTGAAGAATTTTGTTTGTTAGTCCATATCTAAGCTTTGAAGGGGAATTCCACCAATTTTTCAAAATTTCTGAATGCCAGTCCTTTAGGTGTAAACAGTCATTCAGACTGGTTTGATGTAAAACGTTTCATTTGTAGAGACTCAGATATCTTTACGGTGGTCTTGATAGGAACCAGGGATCACAACGTCTACAAGTCAAATACATACATTTAATTTACTATCCAAAACCACCAGAACCTACAGGTGTCAGTTTTACATGTAATGCTGATGATGGTGAAATATTCATAAGTCTGAAAAAATAAGTTTTCTTTGGGGACTGTTTTGCCTTGAATGTACCCTCCACCGTGAATGGATTAAATACATTTTAAGTGAATTCATAACCACTTCATGTAGTAACTTTCTGTGAGGGAGCTTTTAGAGGTGGACATCTGGTTCCTATCACCACCACTGTGACTGTAAGTTTCTCTGGAACGGAGCATTTCACACCAAACCGCTCTGAATGACTTGTTGACATGTAAAAATTTACTTTATGTGTATCTCAGCTGTTAATTATGTAGAATTTTTGAAAAATCCATAGAGTTCCCCTTTAAATTCCTTTGATCTATATGTTCTCTGAGTTTTCCTGAGCACAAATGTGAAGTCAAATCCATCAATCCATAAGGCTGTAAAATGAGTGAGTGAAATAAATGTCTTTTAACAGACAGATAAGATCTGCGGCTTTTTCCTCTCCATCATACTAAATAGTAATGCTAGTAAAGCTAAATGTCTGAACGTGTCAGTTTGGTAAAGTAACTGTAAATCTGCAGCTCCTGTTCATCTACATGGAGGTTCTGTATGGAAGCTCATTCTCGCCAGATGGAGGAGAAAAATCGCCTGAGTTTGGGAGCAGTTTGTCAAAATTATTGGCTTCTTTTCTTGAACGAGTGACTTACTATCGAAAAATAATGACCTTTAATGACTCATAATAATAATAATAATAATAATAATAATTTTTAATTACTAAAAATATTTACTTTCTTGTTTTTTAATAATTCATTATTTTGGCATGGTATCTCAAAATCTTGATAAAATAAATAATTATTTCAAGGCATTAAGCCAATAGTTCCAAAAAGTACGTCGTTATTTTGATATACTAAGTCGATAGTTTAAGAAACTAAGTCATTATTTCAAGAAAATGCCATTATTTTGAGATGTTAAGTAAATATTACAGGACAATCAAAGCTTTACTTTGAGAAAATGTCGTTATTTTCAGACGTTAATATTTTAAGAAAATAGACTGTCAGTGTTTTTAAAAAAATGTCATTGTTTCAAAGAGGTCAGTCAATATTTAGAGAAAAAAATCATTGGGAGAAAATAAGTCATTATTTTGAGATATCAAGTCATTATTTTGAGATGATGTCATTATTTTGAAATAAACGTCACTATTTTGAGAGTCAGTCATTATTTGGAGAAAATGTCATTATTTCAAGATGTTAAGTCATTAATTTGAGAAAATAAGTCATTATCTTGAGATATTAAGTCAATATTTTGACCCTGCTGAGAAGAACCCTGTAAACCCTGACCAGTTCAGTTTATTTAAATTTGTGGAGGTAACTCGTTTCCTCAAATGAATTATGAAGTTTTGAAGCTCAGTTTTTCAAATTGTTTGAAATTTTGAAATTATACACTCAAACGTTTAGATTTAACGAGCAAAGTGTAAGTTTACATACACAACAGTCTGAACTTGCTGAGCTTGTTCCTCTCACTGCAGTGATGTCTGGAGTTTTCAGTCAGACAGATCAAACAGCTTTAAGGACTGAGTGAAAACAACTAACTGCAATAAAACAAGTTACTATAACTCCATTATTTAAGTACAGATGATGTCACGGCTTCCAGTGAAGCAGGCTGTGTTTTTCTCCGTCTGTGAGGAGCTGCTGTAGTTTTGTGTTTGTGTGTGTTAAATGTGTGTATGTGTGTGTTAAATGTGTGTGTGTGTGTGTTAAATGTGTGTATGTGTGTGTTAAATGTGTGTGTGTGTGTGTGTGTTAAATGTGTGTATGTGTGTGTTAAATGTGTGTGTGTGTGTGTGTTAAATGTGTGTATGTGTGTGTTAAATGTGTGTGTGTGTGTGTGTTAAATGTGTGTATGTGTGTGTTAAATGTTTGTGTGTGTGTGTTAAATGTGTGTGTGTGTGTTAAATTGTGTGTGTGTGTGTATGTGTGTGTTAAATGTGTGTATGTGTGTGTTAAATGTGTGTGTGTGTGTGTGTGTTAAATTGTGTGTATGTGTATGTGTGTGTGTGTGTGTGTGTGTGTTAAATGTGTGTATGTGTGTGTTAAATGTGTGTGTGTGTGTTAAATTGTGTGTTAAATGTGTGTGTGTGTGTGTTAAATTGTGTGTGTGTGTGTGTTAAATGTGTGTATGTGTGTGTTAAATGTGTGTGTGTGTGTTAAATTGTGTGTTAAATGTGTGTGTGTGTGTGTTAAATTGTGTGTGTGTGTGTGTGTTAAATGTGTGTGTGTGTGTGTGTGTGTGTGTGTGTGTGTGTGTTAAATGTGTGTGTGTGTATCGCCCTCAGCTCATGTGCAGGTGGCGCGCGCGCTCATGCTCTCCGCCTGTCTGCTCGGTCTGCCCTCCGCTCTGCTCGCGCTGCTGGCGGCACCCTGCGTTAATCTGAACGACGAGCGCGAGGGGACTAAGCGGAAGCGCGCGATGCTCAGCGGAGTGCTCTTGCTCATCATGGGTGAGTTTAATGTGTAATGTAATGGCTGATATGCAGAAGCCCCAAAAGTATTTGGACATTTGTGCCATACTTTAAAAATGATATATAAATTCATGATTTTAGGAAAGAAAACTTCAAACTCAGCACAGTTTATTCGCTCAGCTTTACAGCAGCTTTAAAGGTCTGTTTCTCATCATCACCGTTAGAGCACTTTCAGTCATCACTGAAACTCAGAATAATGACTGATGTTCTTGAAATATTGACTTATCGTCCATCAGTCTGATGTTGTGCTCTCTGAAACAAATATCATTGTATTAATTTTATGAATTAAACTGAAGAGCTTCATTAAAGTTCACCAATGGTTAAATCAGTAAAAAAAAAGTCCAAATACTTTTGGGGCCACTGTAAAGCACTCTGCTCATAGGTGAGTTTAATATCCACACAGGCACAATGACTGAAGTGTCCACCTCCCTGACAGGTTCACTCTGTAGGTGTACGATTACAGCAGAACTGTTACTTCATAATTTATCAGCCCCCTCTGCTCCATCACTGCTCAGTTTCTGACCACAGAAACGCTGCTGACCAGACATTATTTGCGAGTTGACTCGTTCTCAAAGAGAACAGAAACATAAAATCACTATTATTTTGTTTACATAGGAATAATTAACATTTACAAAATGCATGTGACAGACTGTGCTTGAAATAGTTAAGAGATGTAGATTTACAAGCGAGATGAGAAATCATTTTACAGTATTCTGGTGTGATTAGGTTGGATGGAAAAGCCATTTTACTGTTCTTCATTTTCTTCATTTTCCAATGCTCAAACATTTGCAGTGCAATTCATCCTACAACTACAAGACTATGCAGGATCATAGGGCCTTTACAGATACGTTGCTTTTACTCTTTTAACCAATTTGACATATTGTTCACAAAGCGTTCATTCACACACACTTTTTGCCCATAGGAATGAATGGAAAAACATCCTGAAATGGTTCTACTTATATAATATATGATGCTTATACCTGCTTAAACTCTTATTCCACCACGGTCAGTAAACACTCTGTAGCCAGTTTTTGGCTACTTATGTCACCTTCATACAAGTATGTTGGCAACACCTTAACAACCTCCGGAGTTACCATAGCATGGCCTAGCAACGCCTGAGCAACCACCTGGAATCCTAAAGCATGGCCTAGCAACACCGTGACAACCACCTGGAAAAGTACAGCAATGGCCTAGTGACACATTAGCAACCACCTGGGATATCATAGCAAATTGCTAACAACACACTAACAACTACCTATATTAGCACAGCAATGGCCTAGCGACACCTTAGCAACCACCTGGGATACCATAGCAATGGCCTAACAGCACCTTAGCAACCACCTGGGACATCACAGAAAATGCCTAACAGCACCTTAGCAACCACCTAGAATACAGCCTAGCAGCACCTTAGCAACCACTTGGAACAGCGCAACAATGGCCTAACAGCACCTTAGCCACCACCTGGGACATCATAACAAATGCCTAACAACACCTTAGCAACCACCTGGAATAGCACAGCAATAGACTAGCAAAACCTTAGCAACCACTAGGAAAAGTACAACAATGGCCTAGTGACACTTTAGCAACTACCCGAGTTGCCACAGCATGGCCTAGCAACACTTTAGCAACCACTTGGGATAGCACAGCAATGCCCTAGAAACACCCTAGCAACCACCTGGAATAGCACAGCAATGGCCTAGTGACACCTTAACAACCACCTGGGATACCATAGCAATGGCCTAACAACACCTTAGCAGCTACCTAACAACCACCAATAATGCCCTAACAACAAGCTGGAATAGCATAGCAACATCATAGCAACCACCTGGAATTACTATATAAACCCAATGAAGTTATAAAAACAATCAGTGGTCTGCAACTGCTTTAACTTCTGAAACACTCTTAGCTGGCTTTATTAAGACAGGTCAAAGTTCATTCATTCACAAACTTCCCTCTTCGAGTTTAAACATGACATCATGTGGAAAAAAAAGCTGCAAATTATTTGAAAACCTGGTAGTGAAAGAATGAAAATCTGAATGACATCATTTTTATTCAGAAAAACATCTGCAGTACATCAGCAGCTCATTTGTAGAACTGGACAGCAGCTCCGCAATGAATCAGGTCGGGTATTAGAACTGTGACGCTTCCTAAGTGAAGCTAAATGGAGGATGGGGTCGCTCACCATCTGTTTGCCAACCCCATTTCCTCTCTGGAGCCACCTCTCAGAGGGGGCTTTAAACTAGCCGTAACCCGGGTCACTTCAGATGGATCACTCTGCTCTACAGTACCCAGAGATTTCCTCCATCCTGTAGGAAGAGCCAGTCATGGTCAGCTGTCACAGAGTGACACATTTCTTACTTTCCCCCTGCTGTCATTTCCAGGAACCGGAATATTTTGGCACAAAATCAAATTTACACAGTTTCCCTTCTTGCTGCAGATGTAGTCGATCAGCCAAGACATGTTTGGTGTCTGGGGTTAATTTCTGACACTGTATGACACTGTTTTCTATTAAAAGCTAAAAAGATGGCTGCTGCTACACTGTTTAGCTGTTTTTAGCTGTGTGATCGACGTCCATTGTCCATTTGTACAGATAAACCTGATAAGCTCATCTATTTGCTATTATTTAACAACATTTTTGCCTAAAAAAGAAACTGGCACTCAGACGATTTCTGGTTTTAATTTTGGCAGATGTGTGGTGCAGTTTTATTCTGTAAATAATGCGAGGCAAGTAAGTGCCCTGTATTACAGTGCTGCTACATCAGTCAAAATGACTTACTGTGCTAATTGCCTCTTACTTTTGATGCAGCACTTTATTTAATTCATCTTATTTAACTGATTAACAACACCTTAGCAACCACCTGGGATACTGTAGCAATGGCCTAGCAACACTAGCAACCACCTGGAATAGCACAGCAACGGCCTAGCAACACCTTAGCAACTACTTGGGATACCATAGTAATGGCCTAACAATACCTTAGCAAGCACCTGGAATAGCACAGAAATGGCCTAGCGACACCTTAGCAACCACCTGGGATACCATAGTAATGGCCTAACAGCACCTTAGCAACCACTTGGAATAGCACAGCAATGGCCTAGTGACACCTTAGCTACCGCCTGGGTTACCATAGCATGGCCTAGCAACTCCTTAGCAACCACCTGGGATACCATAGTAGTGGCTTAACAACGCCTTACCAAGCACCTGGAATAGCACAGCAATGGCCTAGCAAAACCTTAGCAACCACCTGGGTTACCATAGCATGGCCTACCTTAGCAACCACCTGGAGTAGCACAGCAACATGCTTGTGTTTTATTCATGTGTTATTTACCCCACACAGTGTGAGCTTCAGATAAGAAAGGCTAATAAAAATCAGCCAATCAGCCAATGGGGTGGTAAGGAAGCAGAATCATAAAAATAAAGGTTGGGACATCCCTAATGAAACACCACTGCCTACATGATAAAAAATAATAGGCAAAAATGAGCCACAATACTTATCCACAGTGGGCTGGAGTGGCTGCAGGTTTTCATTCTAACCAAGCAGGAGCCCACCTCATATAACTGAGACCGACTGATTAAATAAGTGGAATCAGGTGGGCTTCTGCTTCTCTGGAAAATGGTAAGACTGGTGAACCCTGCTCTAAGCTTACAGTCGCTCTCATGTAAAAACCTCCAATTTTGTACATTTTTTACTTTTTTGCATTGTTTGAAAACTCCAGCTATCAACTGAGTTGGTCCAACAGAAAGTCCAAAATTATTTAGAAAAAAATACTTGTTCCATAAACCCCTTAAATGGCCAGGTTCCACCAGTGGGCCCAACACACTTAAGCTACGTTAACATTACAAGCCTCATTGTTCAAATCCAATTTTTTGCTGAAATCCAATCTCTTTAAAAGGATGGTTCACACTCGTTTAAGTAAGTGATTCAAATCTGTCATTAATGTGAACGAACCGGCATCCTGAAATGACCCTCATGTGCACATCCTACTCAGCAACGTCACGTGAATGAATCACGTGCATCATCAGCACAAACTAACGAGCAGAACGAGCTTCGCTGAGAAGATAATTAACTCTGATCAGCTCTCAGCTTCATTATTAGAGCGAGACGGAGGTGAAAAAGGTGAGATGAGCTGCTTTTCCACCGTTTACAGGCTCTAACTTCTGTTCGGCGCTGCTGCCATGGTAACACTGAATGATGGCGCACGCAGTGGAAAAAAACACATGAATTCCGATCTCAGCGTCACATTAAGGTCGCATGGCCACGAATCGGATACGTATCAGATCTAGGACCACATATGAGTGTGTCTCAGGTTGGATTTGAAAAGATCAGATTTGTGTGTCCACACAGCTCTGAAAACATCAGAACTGAGTCACATTAGGGCAGAAAATCGGATTTGTGCCGCTTTAACCTGGTAATGTGAACGTAGCCTTACACAGTTCTATAACCTCAGGATAGCTCAGCCAGTTTGCACTGAAGCCCCTGTAGTTACTGAATAATATGTCTTTGTATGTAATAAGCCTGGGATTTATGGAGTCAACTTACATTACAAGATAAGAATGATTTTCCTACACTTTTAAAAAAAGATGGTTCTTCAATGGTTCTCTCTTAGTAAAGAAATTGGTTCTTTTGGTTCATCCATAAACGCTCAAAGAACATTTTGCATGATTGAAGTTCTTTGCATCATAAAGGGTTCTTCAGAGTGGTGGAAAATATGCTGTACCCTTTCTGAAAAGGGTTCTAAATAGCATGAAAAAGGGGGGTTCTTCTGTTGTTACAATGGCAAGCTTCTAACAACAGAAGAGCCCTTATTTGGTGCTGTATCTTTTAAAAAAGGTTCTATATAGAACCATCTACAACACATTCTCCATCAATCTGAAGAACCGTTTCATGATGCAAAGAACCCTTTAATCATGCAAAGGGTTCTTTGAGTGTTCATGGTTCTATATAGAACCATTTTCTTTACTAAAGAGCCCTTGAAGTACCATCTTTTTGAGAGTGTGCTTCTGTAAAGTTTCTATTTTGGAGATTCTGGAGCATTCCTAATATCCTCTGGAACGCTATTCCGGAGTTTGGGAGCTATATAAGAAAATGACCGCCAACTGAGCTGTAAGTGATCTTACAAGTTTGCAGTAATCTCAGCTGAACGACAAGGACTGAACAGGCTATAACTCAGAGAAAAAAAATAATTAATGATCATTAATCACTTTTCATTAAGCTTAGAGACTTTCTGTAATACCGCATTTTACCTGGAAATATGCCAGTTATGATTTCAAATTCACACTGACTGTAAAATAAGTAAAAGTGATTAGAAACAGGTTGAATAGTTTTGTTTCTTGCTACAACAAAGCTATCATGATGAGAAATATGACATATATTTCCTATATCTATCATTCTTTCACTTGCCCGGTCATTTTTATAGACCGGTTCTCAGTCCAGCTTTATTTAGTCATTTAGTAACAGATCCAGCCTTGTTTATGAGATGAGCCTCTCTTTCCACAGCTGTGTGTGGAACAGTGTCCACCGTGTGGTTCCCCATCGGAGCTCATCATCAAGATGGCCTGATGTCGTTCGGCTTCTCCCTCTATGCGGGATGGTTAGGCTCCGCCCTCTGCTTCCTGGGGGGCTCCGTCATGACCTGCTGCTCGGGGGACGACGCTCCGGCCCAGCGGCCCGAGAACCGTTTCTACTACTCCAAACAGAGCGGCCTGTCCAACTCGGTCCAGGCTACTAACAACCATGCCAAGAGTGCACATGTGTGAGAGCGGAGATGTGGACTGGACTGGACTTCAAACAGGCTCTTCAGCTGAAGGAGGGAATGTTCTGCCTTTCTCTCAACACAGATGGACATACACACATACGGATAGGGGAGTTTCTGCTGCCCTGGTTTGATCGCAACCATGCGAAGATCTAACAATCTGACAGGAACAGTCTTTTATTCCAGTCTGGACACAGCTTCAGATGGACCTGGAAAAACAGGCCAAGAAGAAACTCCAATATTTCTCCTCCCTTTGTCCTCCCTATAACGCATAGCCCTTTTTGTTCTTTGCTTTGTTCGTCTGTTATTCGAAGTAATTTGCCTCAGTCTTGTACCAAGCAATGTTTATTTGTAATGCATCTCAGTCGGCTCTGGCAAGAAATCATCAGCTCTCACCTGGCCGTGTGATATATAGACAGGCAGACAGCAGACAGGCAGGAAGCCAGAGGCCAGGTGTCTTCTCCATGTTTTTTCCTGCAAAAGCTCTTCCCTCCATCCTGCTCAAAAGCTCTCAGGAAATCTGGTGGTAGGGGTGGGCAATACGGCAAAAATATTATGTTATGATACTTAAAGATATTTTGACGATATCTAAAGGGGTGGGCGATAACCTCACAATACTCGCAGACATTTTTACGATACATTGTAAATAGCAAAACAATTTTTAGTTTACGCCAGAGGGCGGCAACCCAAACGTTAAGAAGAGCCATTTTGTCCTTTCAACAAAAATCAAACCATCTTGGGAGCCACAACATTTGATGTCCATTTTACCATCTTGGCTGTAAATATGTCTCAGTGTGTATTAATGTCCTAGTAAAAGCTAAAACATTTATTATAAACAAAAACGCAGGCTTACTTTGCTCTGCTTTAAGCTTTAGCTCAGCTACAGCCACTTTTCTCACATCTCCAGCAGGAAACTTTTCCTCAAAAGTAGAACAGTTTCTTGTTAAATGTCTCTCAACCTTCAACTTTTTACGAGGCTGAAGTCGCTTCTCATTCGCCATCTTCTTGTTAGAATTTTCCTGTTCCACCTTAAATGGTGCCTGAGGCGCCAGAATGTAACTGCTGCACTATTTAAGGTGGAACGGGAACATTCGAATGAGAAACTGACTTCAGCCTCGTGACTTTTTAGTGTTTTACAGTTTCTCGTTGCAGATTAAACGTATCAGGAAACCAGCTGGAGAGATTATAAATGCAAATAAGTCCATTCGTCTCCAAATTATCAATGTTAGTCTTAAACCTTTCTTTTTGTCGTTTCGTTAGCTACTAGCTATTCGAGATTATTGTCTGCGTTGCTACGGTGACCAGCAGTCTGCGTGCCAACCTTCAGGGTTAAAGGGTGAATCAGCAGTTCTACATTAACTCCAGTGTTTTAGACCCTTTATTGTTAAACTGTGTTGAACGATCAGCAGAGCTTTATTTTACTGTAGAGGAGGATTATTTTATTTTTACCTACAAATCTAATTCTGTGCTCCACATGTTGCCGATGCCTGGTTTGCACTATATGTCCAGACATTTGTAGACTCCTGCTCATACAGCATTTGTTCTGAAATGAAGGATGTTATTAGGGAGTTTGTCCTCTTTGTTCCACCAACAGCCTCTACTCTTCTGTCAAGGCTTTACACTAGATGTTGGAACATTGCTGTGAGGATTTGATTGAGCATTAGTGAGGTCAGGTGCTGATGTTAGATGATCACTTCTGGATCTCCAACTCACCACAAAGATACTGGATGCTCCACAGCCCAAAGCGGGGGGCTTCATACCTCTCTAGATGACTCTTGGCATTGTGACTTGTGCAGCAGCTCCAGCTTGTCGCATTCAACTAGCAACTTTTCTACAGAGAGTAACCTGTATTTGTGCAGCTGAGCCCCTGAGTCAGCAGTGGGTGCACCTTAAAGTAGCTAAATTCACTATTTCAAAGGATACTTTTGGACATACAGTGGACATACAGTGCAACATCAAAAACTATGAATACAAGGAGTTTAATGTCACATACTGCATTGTACTCAGTCCCAAACAGTAATAAATACGCTCTTTTTGTGATGACACATGCAGTTGTTCATTGCTGATATCCACAATGAAAGCATATTGTGACATTATTTATCAAATAAATATTGTTATATTGCCCACCTCTACTGGAACAGACACGCTGCACCAGCAAAACAGTAGCCCAGGGGCGATCCTAGGATCAGAGCTTTAGGATGAGACCAGTTCCACCCCCACCACTTCCCCCCGTTTTTTTTTTTCTTATATCTTTTATCATTCTATAACATTAATCAGCTGATCAAATACAGACAGTACTAGTCTAGCACCTCGGCTTTAATATCAACACACAGACCGACCAATGGCACAACAGCTCACGTCTCTCACTCAAATTTAGACAGTGGACGGTCGTTGATTGACAACCTGCAACATTAGCTTGATAGAAAAACATCAGATAGCTGCAATAACAACACATAGAGTGATCTGTGAGGACTGCTGCTAATGACTGTAATGTGTTGGTGCTGAGTGATAAGAACTTACTGGAGCCACCACACCACACACGTCACACTGTAACTGGTTCTAGTGTGCGCACGTATGTGTGTGTGTGTGTGTGTGTGTGTGTGTGGGTGCGGGCGCTCTGTGCTGCTACTGCATGGCTTTGGGGTCAGCGGGGCGGAGAAGAATAGGAGAGAGAAAGCTGATCATAACATTTGCTTATCAGAGACAAATTTCTGTAAAAAAAAAAAAACAACAGCTTTTTACTCTTATTTTTAGGGGTGCTTGAGCACCCCTAAAAATGGGGCTAGATACGCCGATGCAGTAGCCTGACATTTTTTAAAATGAATATAAATCCCAGAATAAATCTCGTTTTAGTTAAAAACATCAGTTCTCTATTCTGTCAATGTTTAAGTACTGACAATCCCCACAATATGCTCAGAAATCTTGAAGTTTGCTATCATAATAGCGATATCATATTGCCATATTGGCCACCCCTACAGCAATTCCTTCTGAATACCTTAAACAGGGACTATTTTCCATTTTTCCCCTCATTTCCTTATATGTAGTCTTGTCACATTTCATTAATTCTTTCATCATCTTCATGTTCTCGCCGGGCGCTGAAGATGTAATACTATTCAGACAGGCAGTCTAGCATGATGCTTCTGAATTGCCTGCAATTACAAAGACTCATCTTATCTGGCCTGGCCTGGCTATCAGAATAATATCTCTATTATTTTGGTTGTATTAAAAATGTAAGGAGTTGCTTTTACCTTCCAAATGTGGCACAGACACAAAAAAGTAATTGTGACCTATATTCACTGTATCATATTTTATTTGAAATACATTAATATGCTTTTATCAAACAACGTTCAACAAAATCACTCTGGACCTAAGTATATTTACACACGCATGTGAAGTCAGAATGAATTTATGCGCATAGCTGAAATATACCGAAGAAATATAAACATTTTCATACACATTTGAACAGTGGGGGGGGAAAAAAACACACAAGTGAAATATTCAGCAAACCACCATAGAAATAACTTGATATCGATGTTGCGTGGTATTTGGAAAAGGCATGTATTATGTGCACAGCAAATGCCAGTTATAATATTTCTGTACACTGACCTTTTAAATCAAGACAGACTGAATGTTGATAGTGCAGACCACACTGTCCATCTCTCAGAAATGCCTGTGGATCGTTTAACATGACTTACATCGCTTTTTTAGGTAAAATAAGAGAAACAAAAGCATGCATTGTGTGATTTTTGTTCCATGTGGACTCTGGAATGAGCTTAATGTACTCACATACACCAAGACACACGTACAGACACACACAGAGTGTCATGCTGACTGCAAAGAGAGCTTCTGAGACCATCCATGACATTGGAATAACTATCTCATGGGGAAACTGGAAGGCACTAGTGAACTTTCAAACAAGTTTGGAGCACATCCTAATCTCCTGCACGGACCTTTTCAGCTCCATCTGAAAATACAGGGACCATCATCGTCATCAGCCCTATTCAAGCTGCATTAGTTTTACTCAGGGAGGTCACTATTATTTAAAAGGCCCATGTCATGGCTCTCCAACAAGATCCTTGATTATAATGGAGTATGAATCTGCAGTATCTTGATATTTTACAAATCTGGTAGTAATAACAGTGTTAAAGGACTGAATTGCCTTGCATAAACTGACTAAACCTAAACCTGGAGCTTCCACACTAACATCAGTCCTCATTAAATTGAGCTCATAGTCATGTATTTAAACTTGGTAGAATACATGGCCATGAGCCGTGTTGTTATTGTTATTGAGGGGGACGCCTGTTATGGAATGCTGACTTCACCATGCAGGAAGTGACATTTGAATTTGGTAATTTATCCTTACAAATGAGCTGGTCAAATCTTCTAAAGTACATAACAGAACCTCGTCTGGTTAAACTATTCCAGCTTGAATAGTGCTATAAATATCCAGCGATTTTACGAGTGCACACTTCTTTCAAGCGAATAAAAAAACAGCATTGAAATCCAAACAAAAACTTGTTCAGGCAGAAGAAACAGCTGTGAGACCCAACACTAGTTGCCTCATAGACAAATCCTTACTCAGGCGAGTATTCTGTGTCATCATTGACCAGCTCCTCAAAGCCCTTCTTCCTCCTGCCTCTGCCTCTGGATTTCTGACTGTTGGAGGATGTTGTGTGTTCGTCGTCTTGCTGCTGGTACTGGTTCTGGTACTGATAGCCCCTGGCCTCCGCAGCCCAGCCCTGATAGCAACCCTCTTCTCCGTCCTCCTGTTGCTGGAGGTCATCATCCACAGTGAAGCTGTCGTCCACCCCGGCGTCGTATCTCTGATAGGAGCTGGCGTGGGCCTCCTCTTCTCGGGCACTCAGCTCCAGAGAGCTGTTCCACATGCCATAGCCAAAGTAGATCATGAGACCTGTGCAACGAGAGAAAAGACACAAACTGCAGATGTCCATTACAGGTCAGTCTCAACGTGCAGAGATTTAATCCATCTTGTTAAACAGGTGTTTGGTTTAACAAATTCATTTGTGAAATTTTACCTCTAGCCCCAAATGTTGTTGATCAGCCAAGACATGCGGTCTGAAGTGCTTAGTTTGGCTCTGGCGCTATGAGGCTTATGTAGCTAACAAGTAATGGAAGCTTACAGCCACCAGATGAACAATGAGCAAACTGTATTTCACAAATAAACTTGCTTATGTGGCTGCTAGCCTAGCCACTGAAATATAGGATAATAAATACCATTGAGCTAGCATGTGGCTGCTGACTGCTAGCCTAGCCACTGATATACTGGATAATAAATACCATTGAGCTAGCATGTGGCTGCTGACTGCTAGCCTAGCCACTGATATACTGGATAATAAATACAACCAAGCTAGCATTAGTGCAACTTTCACCTCTGTCACTAAACAAATCATAATAAAAATTGTGACTTTATCTTCATTTAGTACAAAACAGACAGCAGAGAGCATTTTTTCATGCTTTCAGTCAGAGAAAAGGAGCCAAACAGAGGTAGAGCTAGACAGCCAGGTAACTTTAGCTTTTAGCTTGTTTTAACTTGTCCTCCTCCATTCTTTTCTTTGTAATTATGATTTGAAGACAATTATTACTGTTTGAATGGCTGCAATAAGATGTCCGGCTTTCTAGCAGTAATATTTAGCATCTATCTTCATTCTGCGTTCAGTCCACTCCCAAAATTCAGCCGAAAGCACTTGAAAGTTCATCTCACCTTCAAAAAAATTATCAAAAGGGAGGTTTTCCTCATCTTTAAACTGAAAAATCTCACTACTGACTACTGAAACACCACTGTAGAAGGTGAACTCTCACGTTTTGCGTGACATCACACTGTATAGACACCACCATTTTGAGGACCGAATCAGGGAGTGACTGCGCTGCGCAATGCCTTTAATTTGCTGTGCTTTTTGAATGACCTGCAAGACGTGACAGAAGCCGATAAAGACAAGATACACACACTAATTTAGTGTTTCCAGGCTTGGAGCCGCTGCACTGTATAGTTTAGTGTTTCTCTCTGCTGTTCACCTCGTTCAGCTCAAGAAGGGGTTAATTAGCTAATAATATCAGGTATTTTAACCAGGAAACCACAGTTATGCAGTGCAGGGGTTGCAGGACTGGAGCTGAACTCTGAACTAACTGAACTAGCAAACTTACAGAATCACGTCTGTCGAAACACAACGTCGTTTTCTGACCCACGACATTCAGACTTATATTTAACGTTAATGTTTCTCCATTCAAACCTCATTTAAATCTCCGGAAACAGAGAGTAAAGTTATACCGGCTGTCTGCAGCTCCGTTAGGGGGACGACTGTTCATCTCTCGGCTGTTAACATTAGCTAAAGTTACCTAAAGGCTAGAATTGCTCACATCTGTGTTAGTTAGCTGATGTGGCCTTACGCTTCTATGATGACAGAGTTTTTTCTCCTTTTTATGCAGCACCATGGGATCCTTTACCCACCCTGACGTGAAGAGCCGGTGGGCTTCTGTGCTTTTAAACGCTGAGAGACTCTCCAGAACAGGGAGAGGGGTTGTGTACGAGATAAATATGTCAGGAAAACACAAATTTGGTAGCTTTAAGTGGGACCAGGAGTTCAGGGGAAACTGTATAAGGATCACAGCCTATTTTATCGACTTTGTCAAGGTACCATTTTTTCCAAAATAAGGTGAGTAATTTTAGCCATCTTTCACCTCTAGTGATGTTCATGTGGAGCAGCGAAGCCAGAAATTCGGTTACAAATATGGCGGCCACAACAGAAAAATCACGTGACTGAAACCCTAGGATACAGATGTTTACAGATGTAACGGTAACAAATATAGTTATGCTTAAATTGTTTATTTTGGCCAGTCCTTAAACAACGGAATACTGTTTGAGGCATGTGTGTGATGATTCAGACAATGCTAACTTGGTGGTGTAAAAGCTTTAATTACTTCTTAGCTGCATTAGTTAAGCTGCATTAGCTCCAGAGCAAAACTAAATAAGCAACATTCGGCACCAAACATGTCTTGGCTGATGGATTATGTTGCTTTATGCCAGTGGTCATACCTACGGAGCACCACACAGCAAAGCGAACCCAGGTGATGCTGGACAGCTTGAGCATCAGGTAGATGTTCACCAGAATGGCAGCTATAGGCACAAAGGGTACACAAGGTGCCATGTACGGCAACTTTTTGGGGCTTTCAGGCTGCCGTAGAATGATAATGAGCAAGACCACCATTAGGACGACGATGGTCATGACAAGCGGGACCAGCGCCCAGCGGACACCTCCGGAGACTCGGTCGAGGCCATATATGACGAGGGTCCAGAGCAGGAATGTCAGGACGAACAGAAAGAGGACGCAGGAGGTAACGGTACGTCCCGTAGCAGGCGTGGGCTGGGCGCCTGATTCAGGCAGTCCCAGACGCGTCCGCAGAGTGTAGTAGTTGGCACCCAGAATCCTTTTCAGCAGGGAGGTCAGCGCATTGTCCGAGTCATCAGAGTCCAGGCCTTTCTCGCTGACCCCATATCCCGAGCTGTCTGACTGGTAGCCTCCAGAGTCAGACTTGCTAATCAGCATCTCATCGTCTTTCTGCGATGGGTGGTTCTTGGACCCCCAGGCGTCTCCTTCACTCGCGGGTGAGTATGTGTCCCTCTCACACTCTGCCAGAACTCCCTCTTTGCTCCTCCAGGCCTCGGCCTCGTCTGGGGCAATGCTGGTGAAGCCGTCACCCTCAGGCTGGTAACGGAGGAGCAGAACACACACAGACACCAGTGTGTAGGCCAGCAATGTGCCGATGGACATCATCTCTATCAGGTCCCTCAGGCTGACCAGCAGGGCCAGAAGAGCAGCTAGGAAACCGGAGACCACACACGCAACCACTGGAGTCTCAGTGTGCGGACTCACGTGGGACAGGAACCTGATGAACATACAGAAACACACTAAAGCTGTTAAAAATGAAGTGTGTTCAGAATAATGAATGGAGCTGTAGATGATTTTAAAATGACTGAGGAAGCTGTAAAACATCAAGACTGAAGTTAATAATAAAATGTAACATCCAGAACAGGTAAAATTTGAAATGCTGGCCAAAACCTGTGATAAAAATAATCATAAATAGATCATTACAGTATAGAATTTGCATTATATAATAATACAAATCCTTAATTTGTTGTAAACATATCAAAATGATATCTACACTGTAATTCTTGCATATAAAATTGCATAAAAAATTTAAAAAAAGAAAAAAATCTATATATATATTCCATAAGTTATAATTATATTATGTTATATAAAATATATATTTGTCTATAACAAGCGATTCCAAACTTTTGATGGGTACCACATATTACAAATCAGTTACCAAAAGCTATTTTTATTCAATATTCAATATTTCAAGTACTTGAGAAACAACAAAAATGATAAATGATATACTGAAGTCCCCTATTTACAATAATCACAAACGATCTACTTCAAGATTGTAGCCGTCTAAGCAGTTTAATGCCTCTAAAAGCTCACTCACAAAGTTTTTACACAAAATGGTTACAAATATGCTGTATGATATCTGTTTTATGATAGTAATGAGAGTCTTTTGGACTATTTTTAAGCTATTCATGGTGGAGAGGTACATGCAGAGTGTTGTAAAGCAAAATAGTCCCCAAAGAAAATGTATATTTTCAGATTTGCCACTTTTTTACCATCATCAACATTACATACAAAAATTCAGAAGGCACATATGGTTTTTGATACCAAATAAAATGTCTATATTTGTGTTGACAACATTGTAACTCCAGGTTCCAATCAGCACCACTGTAAAGAAATCAGAGTTCACAAGTTTCTCTAAATTTAACCACTTCACATCAAAACACTGAAGGACTTTACATTTTAATATTGAATTATGCAGAAAATTTGAAAAATCAGTGGAATTCCCCTTTAATTGTCAATGTTAGAGAGCTTTCCCAGTCACTTAAGGAACACCTACAGCTCTGTTCATCATTCTGTACAACTTTTTTAACAAATGTAATTATTTCAAACCTGTGAAATTATAAATATAGATTAGAATCGCTTTATGCTTTTATCTGCCACCAACGTTTCATATTATTGTAAATAGTGACGGCATCTCTATCTGAATTAGCATACACTCATTTTGTGTTATGTATGTAGTTCTTCCTGTGGGGCTGTAGAGTGTTTGAGTGGTTTCAGTAAGACAGTCTAATTTTAGACGTGCGTCTTGAATGAAGAACTTCAATTAAAAGTATAAAATATTAAAGCTTAGTAGTTTTTAATGAAGAAACATTGGATTGATATCTGTATCAGTATCAGAAAAGAAAAAGTGGTTTGTTCCATCTCTAATTCAAAACATTGACTCCAAACTTTTGAAAGATGGAGTTTTTAATTAGTGATCATACACATACAGACACACATGAAAGCAAATACTCACCTGAAAAGCAGGCCATCACCTGCCATGGCATAGATGACTCTGGGCATGGGGAAGAGGGAGCCCAACAAACTGACTGTGAGTCCAGCAATGGCTCCAATGGCTACTATGTACTTTCCTGCCAGGAAGCCATGAACTGCAAACATCTCCATCAGCGGCGCATCTCCGTCAATCAGGTTATAGGGCACCATCAGCGTAAGGATCACGCTGACCTACAACAGATTTGTTGTTATTCATTCACAGAGTGCTGTGAAAGAATAAATATTTATGCTCAGATGATCATGGAACTGAAAATTGTCACTCTGAGCCAGCGACAATTATCACTGTCAGTACACAACCTTGTATCCCAAAAAAGGAGAAGGGAAAAACCTTAACTTTTAATGGAAATTATTGGAACAATATCGTTTTCCGAGTAATTTTGGAGCATTTCTATTGGCTCAATCATCTTTAGATTTGAACACATTGCAAATGGCAAACTAGCATTGTCAAAAACAAAAACAAGTTTTGCTCTGACAGCAACAATATGTATTTTTTAGAGGGACACCTTCCAGACTTTCTCCTCTAGCATTACTTTGAGTATAGCATGGTAATAAAAGCATTACATTCTTGAAACACATTCAAATGTCTGTGTTTAATCTAGAACTGCCTTTTTCAGATTATCCCACCTTCCGCTGCCACGCTGGAGCAGTTACATTTTACTGGCTAAATGCGCCAGAATGTAACCGCGACACCATTTAACCTTTTGAACTCCTTGGAACCACCTGTGGTTCCAAAACACACTTTGTCATATTCTGTACTTCATAACTTTCATATTTCATAAGCTTCATTCAAAAGGTGGGAGTCGTATGAGAGCTGTAACTGTCTTCTTCCAGTCAAATAGATGGGTGATGTAATTTTGAAACTTTATAATAAAAGAAGCTGAACTCAATTTTTTTTCTAGTGAAAGTCGACCCATTTTTCCACAAATCTGAACTGTAAACTGGATCTCAGATGGCGTCTCTTCAGTGATCTGCTCTGTAAAAATTATTTTTCTAAAAAAAATACAAAGAGCGTCTAAGATTTTTGGCTTTCAGACGTAAATTGTAAGCATATAGCAATATGTTTATGATTACAAAACACATTTTCTGTTAATTTGAGGGAAACTTTTACAAAAAAAAACAAAAATGTACATTTATTTCATGCAATTATTGAATAATTTGCCTTAAGATCTGGACATGTAAATTCAGATGGAAAAACCAAAATATACCCATGAATTTATAGTATAGTATAGTTAGCATTATCATTTAGCTGGGTTTTCCCCTCATGTTTTGACCGAGTTTTGATATTTATGGCCAAGGTCTTTTCAAGCTCCTCTCAAGGCCTCTGCAGTTGGTTAGCCTTTGTGGTATGACTTATTATGTGTCTATTCAGTCTTTAATAACTAAGGCACCAGAAATATTTTACTAGACACACACGTCTTTTTCACTGAGTGTTCTGCTGTGAAAGCTGCTTACACAAAAAAAAGGCAGAGGCTGTGCAGACTAACTAAACTGTGAGTCATAAATATGGGCACACTTATATTGTGTTTTCACTCCTGATAAAATCTCCATTTTTCTGCAGTGATGTAGACGCTAATAGCCTAAAAGCAGTGAAAGCCATTAAACAAGACTTTACGAATGAAAAAGCAGGTATGAAAGGATGAGGCCGTCACTAAGAATAAGCAACAGATTAGCCCATCACGTTATGAATGAGCACATAAAAGGACATAAAAAAGACACAGCAAGATCTGTGAGCGCAGTGGGCTACTAACAGAGACGTAAGCTGTGAGGCAGGTGACGAGCGAGGCAGTGATGGCGTAGGGGATGGATGTGTTCGGACTTTTGGCCTCCTCTCCTGTAGTGGCGATTATATCGAAGCCGATGAAAGCATAGAAACAAGTGGCAGCTCCCTGCATCACCTGCAAAACACAAAAGTGAATTCACTTTCAGTTTGGTCTTTTTTAAACATTTAGGAATTCCTGAAATGATAAGTATTTGTTTGATTTCCCTTTTTTTATAATTCCCTTAGATATTTTATTTTATATAGATATAGGGAGAGAATTTTGGGATATATGTTAGCATTTTTAGCATAATGCATAGAGAACTTTCACATATAACATGGTTGCCAAATGTACTGAACTAATGTAATTTATGAAGCACATTTTGCCTCCAAATACCAGTTTTATTCATGTCACCTGCGATTTCAATCTTCGCATGCATAAAAATACACTACCAAATAGCAAAATAATATCTTGTCAATTGAAATTGCACTGTATAAATCAGGGGTGTCCAATCTTATCTGCAAAGGGCCAGTGTGGCTGCAGGTTTTCACTCCAAACAAGCTGAGGCACACCTGACTCCACTTGTTTAATCAGCTGATCTCAGTCTTCAAACATTTCATCAGGTGACCTCCTGCTTTGTTGGAGTGAAAACCTGCAGCCACACCGACCCTCTGCGGATAAGATTGGACACCCCTGGTATAAACGGTAAATCAAAATATTCTGTCTGTCCCACATGTATATCGCTGTTGTCTGAAGAAAACCTCGTATCTCCAACATGGTAACTTTACAGGAGAAGGGAAAAACCTACTTTACTCTTAATGTAAGTCAATGGAACCAGAGTAATTTTGAGACGTTTCTTTTGGTCCATTCTTCATGAAACTTACACACAACGTAAAGGCCAACAAACCGTCTTTCATTTGAAATATGAGGTACTGAAAGAGTGCATCGACAGAAGTGTGGGAAACAAAATCTCAGCATCTCTGGATTTACAGAAAAGCAAAGTAAATATCATCTTTTAATCTTCAGTATTTTCTGCATGTCCTTACTGCATTCATGCAGCATCACAGCATTTGTTATTGCTGTATTATGTTAGTTGGGTACATTTAATTCAAATATATTAGACGTTGTCTGAAAAAGCTATTATAATAGAACAATGCAACTGTTTGCCATTTGTATTCAAAAACAATGTAAAAAACGATGTAAAAAATGTCTTTACCTTAACATGACGTACCACTCTGTCATAGTAAAGACATTTTCAGTTTTTCGAAAAATCTGGACAGCCAAAACTGTCCACAGTTGCAGAAACATAAATAAATATGTCTCAACAAAATGTAGCTTTTTTCTTTTAAAATCAAAGTTTTGGGGGATAAACATTTGATACATAGGTTAAAGATACACCATGTATGTTTTGGGGATTTGGAGACCTCTCTGGTGGAAATGTGTAACTGCACACAACATGTAGATGAACATTTTGTAACGTTAGTAATGAGTCACCCTACACAGTGTTTGTGGGTGGAGCATAAATAGGTCAATTAACTTTGAATCTGCTGAACTTCGGTCAACATTGTTGTTCCTAAATATCCCTTATAAAAAACTTCTTTTGACTTAAATGGAAGCTTTCTCACCCCTGACCACCCATAGGGCAGAAACTTGCCGTCCTCCCAGTTGGCTCCAGAGAGGAAAAAGAGGCCCGCGATCACCATGAACACCCAAACCACCAAGTTGACAACATTTAGCGCATTGTTGAAGCTCACAGAGTTCTTCACTCCTAAAGCTACAATCACCGTCACCACCACAGCAATGAGCAGAGCCAGCAGGTCCGGATACGACTCCTCTCCCTTACCTGAGCAAAGCAGAGAATCGATAGATGCATAAATTTACCCCCCTTTACAATCCATGTATCTGCCATACCTTAGAGCACAGCACAACCGAACACGGGGTAAAATGTACCACAGACTGTTTATGTAGTGAAACAGGTCCAAGTATAACATACTTTTCATCAACTTCTCATCAATATCATGTGTAAATTTGGCAGATTTCTCAAGATTCACTCCGTTTTTATACCATAAAAGGAATGTTGTTTATCATAAGTCATTTTCGTGTTCCTGTATTACTATATTGTGTTTATAAGTCACAGAATGTACACCTGTGTATGTTAATTATCCTCTTGGTGCCTGTAATATAGCACCATTCTGAATTAAGTAAACAAATAATAGCGAAAGCTTGTCAAGCTAAGTAAAGCCTCCGCATGGTGGGGTTAGTTGTCACACAGTGTTACAACTAAGCCTTGAAAGGTAAACAATGAGAGAAGCCCATATGCCTCATATAAATTCAAAACATTTCATTTTAAGATGTTTTTATGTACAGATTTACCAAAAAAATGTACACATCATGTACATAAAACACATTTTTGCTTTAGCCCACTGATATTTGCTCTTTGGCTTTGTGATGAAAAATAAATTAAGTTAATCATAAATCATTAATCATATTTATGCTGATGCACGTTGGAAACACCATCTGGTGCAAACAACATACAGTTATATTGAATTAATTGTGTTTTGCATTAATTTAGCAGATTTTTAGTGACTGTTCAGTCTGGGTAACTTGTAACTTTCTGCACTCCTGTCACTTTTGTCTGAATTCTTCAAAAATGGTAGGCTGCTAGAAGTGTAGGCTGCTTGGTCAAGATTAATCCCTGTTAATCACTGCTAATTATATCTAAAATAACTCAGTGGAAACTATTGACTGTTCTATGTTGTGCAGATTTAAAAAAGAGAGAGAAATTATTTCAGACTTAAAATCGCAGGCCCACACTTTAGTTCCCAACTCTCTTTATTCTCATACAGTTGTATGCAAAAGTTTTGATACCCCTAGTCAATTTACATGTTCTGTTGATTCTGAACTAAATAATAAGTAACACATCTTCTACGGTAAACAGTTTTTTCTGCAAATTTAAGAGCACAATTTCTACTGAAGTGCTGAGGTTTAAATAAACCATTAAATCATACTAAAACACATTAAATGTGCTGTAACTTTTGCACACAGGCCACATTGTATGTTATATTTTTTCCACTATGCCAAACTCAGCAAATAAAGACTAATTGTGCATTAAAGTGTGCAGAGCTGTGTTCTCTGTAGATGATATGAGAACATATTTTCTTTTAGAAACTCAAAAAAACATCATTTTACCAGGGGTGCTCAAACTTTTGTAGAAAAAGTACTTAAATACAAATACTCGTAGTACTTAAATACAAATATTCACAGGAGTTAATGATACTATAGTAATAACTCTTAAAGGAAGGATTCATTGAAGAATCTAAATCACACAATTGTCCACTCACCCCAGACGTAATCAATCAGCCAAGATGTTTGGGGTCCTAATTGTGCTTCTTTAGTTTAGTGCTGTGTCTATGAGGCTAACGCTGCTAACAAACTCTAGAAGTCAATAGACACCCAAATTGTTTTTTTAAATATATGCCATGTTTACATACTGTAGGTCATACTGTGCCCTAAACTACATCAGCAACTCTGTGTGACCTTAAACAGAATCAGGATTTATTGGCTAATTATTTTTGCACATACAAAGAATTTGTCTTCGGTTACACAGTTACTGGCAACTGAAGGTTCAGTGATGACCTGGATGTGGATTAAGAGAAGTTTTTAGGGAAAATATTTGGGTGACTACTGACTTCTAGTGTTACCAACATTAGCCATGTAGCTCCAGTTTACACCTAAAGAAATCTGGACACCAAACATCTCGGCCGATTGCCTGCATCTTGGGTAAGTGGACAATTGTGTAAATTTGACTGACAGGATAATAAAAATAAGCTAAGCTAACCAGAATAAACACAAACCAGAAACAGATGAGTGTGTTCATCATAGTGACCGCGTATTCCTTACACCAGTACAAATGAGCTCCCGGTGAACAGCGACAGCTGACAGGTCAGAAATTGATGTGTTCAATAACAGTATATCAGGTTACCCTGCCTTACTCACCCAGGCCATTTAGAGTGCCCAGATGGTTGATCATGTATCTGCTGATGGTGTGGTTGGCCAGGGAGTCGAACATGCTGCTGAGAGCGCTGGCCCCCGCCGCTGTACCGATCAGGTACTCCAGAATGAGATTCCACCCGATGAAAAACGCCACAAACTCCCCCACTGTCACGTAGCTGTAGGTGTAGGCTGAGCCGGTGGTCTTTGGCACTCGCACCCCAAACTCAGCGTAGCAGACTCCTGAGAAAGAAACACATTTTAGCATTTAACCCCTTCAACCATAAGCTTATTAATTCAATTACTGTTTGGTAACTAATTTGAATTATTTGGTAACTACTAAGAAATAGAGCTGGACAGTATGACAAAAATGATCATATCTGTGTTAAAAAAAATTCACAATATGCTTCTCTATGCTAATCATGGATATAATTAAAACACCAACAACTGCCTGTTTCATTTAAAAAGAGTATAACCAAATCAAAATCAAATCAAATCACGTTTATTGTCACATCACATAACACAGGTGCGAAAGTGAGTGAAAATTGTAGGTGTGTTGTAGGTACCCCTCGTAGTACTTAAATACAAATATATATATATATATATATATATATATAAATTATATTCTAAATATACACATTAATATACAAACAGTTTTGCACAATTCTCAATGTACAGTTTTGTAACAGTAATATAAGTTATGAAATAAAAGCTATGATATGTACAGTTACACATTTCCATATATGTAATTAGTGAGTCTGAGGTAGATAAATGAGAAGCAGTGTACACAGGGGATAGAATATTGATTAAACATATATTCTAGATTATACAAGATATGGTAGAAGATGTACAACCAGCTCTGTTTAATGGATTTAGTGCTATGCAGTATGTAAAATATTGTAGAAAAAATATTTTTGAGAGTATTTCTTTAAATGTGGCACTACTGGGCCTTTTTTATGTTCCAACTTATCAGTTCAGAAAAACGAAATATCCTGACACATGTTGTGAAAATGTCTTGAAGTATTGTGATATTTTTCCATATCATCCACCCCCACTATGATATTAACTCTGAGTGTGACGATTACCCAATTAAACTATTACTTGTTTTTAAAGGGCCCATGTTCTACATGTCTTTTGCATATAATTTTTTCCCTTGAGGTCCGAGTTATAATTTTTGTGTGGTTTTATGTACCAAAAATGGTCATAATTTATTTTTACATAGCCATTTTGTAACCTCTCTTTATCCCTTGGAATTAAACAGGCTGCTTTTGTTACTTTGCCTTTAAGACGGTTGATAATCAACATAAATGAGCTCTGTTCTGATTGGCTGTCCTCTATTGTGTCGCATTCAAGAAGCACTCATAGATGAAACACTCCCTACAGCTACAGTATGAATGGGCGGGGCTAAAGTACTGTAGGTTGGTTCTTGTGACATCACAGAAACAGTGAATTCAAAACAGGCTGTTTTTGCAGTTTAGTTGCCATATATGGACCTCAGGTACTGGGGAGTGAACAGTTTGAAATGTTGGTGATGTTTGCACATCGGTCCCTGTCCATCAGTTTCATCTTTCAGGCACAATTCTGAGGAGAATTTCCTGTAGACTGAATTTTTGCCACTGCTGGTCGACCTGTATGACCGTACACTTCGATACACCTGCAGATTCAGTGACTTCCTTCACACTGTGGCCTTTGGCGCCCAAATGCAGTCACTCGTTTTTGCCAATCATTAACATCTGCATTGCAGCCCAATTTCCCTCACATTCACTGTGCTGTACCACCTCTTCTCAATCTATGAATCCCATCACACACCCCGCAGGTGTTTATAGCCCAATCATCCTTGTGCAATGCCATCTGCAGGAGCCTGAAGTTACTACCACTTTAAACACACAAGGCGACAAATTTTTGTCTGGGGAGCTTAGTATTTATTAGTTTTTCATTTGATTAATATTTACCTTCTTGATAAATCAGTAATGATTAGTTGGCAGATTGCATGATAATTCATATTTTAAATTCTTCTACTGCTCTTTCCAGAAAAATGTCAATTTTTATTGCTTAGCTTTCTTTTTAAAAAATGTTGATTCTTTGATCTGCAAAATAATCTGCAGATTTGTTGCTGTATCACTTCCTACTGTAATCAATAATAACAGTCCTAAAGCTCATATGTAAGTTTTGTAGTTAATACGAGTGAGGAACTGAAGTGTGGGCCACATACAGGCCTTTAAAGTTTAAGGGGTTAAAAAACTGCTGACACACTAAAACGTCTAGGGTCCATAAATAAGTGACCTTATGAAACATAAACAGCAAAATATCTGATCAATACAGAGTAAAAAGGACTCGGGAGACCGAGGAAGCCCTTTGAGAATGACAGGCGCGTGTCTGGATCAGATAAAATGAGAAAGCACACAGAATGGCCCATCATAATCACAGGCAGGTGCTCCCCCCGGCTTTCCTCACACACATACACTCACAAACACTCACACAACACCAGCATGACCACAAAGGAGATAAGGACAAATTAGAAGTTATCTGGGCTCCAACAGACACGACTCACTCATCATAGAGAAGACAGACGAGATTGAAATGCTGAGAGAAGAGGCTTCATCACTTAAACTGCATGCTTAGAATTTAGTTATCATTTTTAGACTTAGTGTACAGTAAGTATTGTGAATTGAGGTAAATAAATGTAAATAAAATAAAACAGTAAATGCAGTTTTTGAGACACATAAGACTTATATAAGCACGAAATTTCTAACTTCTAACTTTTTCATAAATTTTTTATGTAAAAATAATCCTCCTTTGCAGTAAAATAAAGCTCTGCTAATCGTTCAACACAGTTGAATTATTTATTAACAATAAATGGCCTTAAACTCTGGAGTTAAAGTAGAACTGCTAATTCACCCTTTAACCCTGAAGATTGGCTCACAGACTGCTGGTCTCCATAGCAATGCAGACAACAATCTCGTCTAGCTAATAGCTAACGAAAAGGCAAAGAGAAAGATTGAAGACGAACATCAATAATTTGGAGACAAATGGACTAATTTGCATTTATAGTCACTCCAGCTGGTTTCCTGATACGTTTAATCTGCAACGAGAAACTGACAAACACTAAAAAGTCACAAAGCTGAATTCAGCTTCTCATTCACCAGCTTCTTGTTCGAATGTTCCCGTTCCACCTTAAATAATGCAGCAGTTACATTCTGGCGCCTCAGGCACCATTTAAGGTGGAACGGGAAAACTCAAAGAAGGAGCTGGCGAATGAGAAGCGACTTCAGCCTCGTAAAAAGTCAAACGTTGAAAGACATTTTACAAGAAACTGTTCTACTTTTCCTGCCAGAGATGCGAGAAAAGCGGCTATAGCTCAGCTAAAGCTTAAAGCAGAGCAAAGTAAGTCTGTGTTTTCGTTTACGATACATTTTTTAGCCTATACTAGTAAATTAGCACACACTGAGACATATTTACAGCCAAGATGGTAAAATGGACATAAAGTGTTGTGGCTCCCAAGATGGTTTGATTTTGTTGAAAGGACAAAATGGCTCTTCCTAACATTTGGGTTGCCGACCCCTGGACTAATGTTTAGAGGGCAGCGCTGAATAATGTTAGCTTTTTTGTTAGCTATTTAACTAATTCTAATGTTTTTAGCATGCATGCTTATACTTTTATTTTCACGAAAAAAATATAAGTATTGTTTTACAGTACATGATTCTGTGTAACTGAGACATTAATTTGAGAGTGTGTGCACATACCAAGTAAACATAGCTAGCAGAGTAGCACAATTTTCTAAGCCAACTTGGCTGCTTTTTGGTTTGTACACTCTTAAAAGATGGTTCTTCAAGGGTTTTTTAGCAAAGAACGTGGTTCTATAGAACCATGAACACTCCAAGAACCCTTTGCATGATTAAATGGTTCTTTGCATCTTGAAAGGGTTCTTCAGATTGGTGGAGAATGTGTTGTATATGGTTGTATATAGAACCTTATACATAGCCAACACATATATTGTGAAATTTTAGCTGATGATCAATTATCATCTAATAATAAGCAGTAGATGATTTAAATGTCTTTTCTTGTTAATTATATGCATCTATTTAATCAGCAGCTAAAATTTCACAGTGGTGACAGCCCAGCGTGTAATATGGTCATGATACAGAATGCCACATCTTCAGAGGTCTATGGAACTTTGCCTGATGGCACAGTTGTGAAGGGGCAAAGTGGTTTGATTAGTTTAGCAATCGAGTAACAGTCAATTCATCAATCATAAAAATAACCAATAGCTGCAGCCAGTTATGTAGTTATGAAGTTATGAGAGTGAGGAACTGCATTGAGAGCCCACTTATGGCCCTTTGCAATTTCATAGGTATAAACCTGAAAAAAAAACCCTACAACTGATATCACGACTCGGATGTCTGACCTGACAGAATGGATGCCACAGCAGCGATGATGAAGGACATGATCACTCCAGGTCCGGCCATTTCCTTGGCAACGAGACCAGCCACCACGTACATTCCGGTGCCCACGCAGCTGCCCACACCGAGAGAGACCAGGTCCACTGTGGTCAGCACCTGAGCCAGCCTGGTGCCGTGCAGGTCCGCCGCACCCTCCTGCATGGAGTCCACCGGTTTGGTCCGCAGCACGCGGGAGTGGAGGCCGTACCAGGACACCTCCCACTCTATCCGCCTGGGGTCCAGCTTGGCGAAAACAGAGCTCGTCATCGTTCAGACCTTTTAAACTCAGTGTGTAATGAAACGTCCTACTGTCTGGTGTTTTCCCCCAGTGTCACCACTTAATGTGCTGCCTCACAGCCTCCTGTTCCAAATGCTTCCACCTCACTTGTAGCAAAGTTCTCACGTCACTCTCTCAGAGAGGATCCACCAGCACCTGGGTCAGCATGGTGCTGCACACAAAGCAGGGCTGCCCAGAGATCCTGCAAGAAAGCCAGAACGGGAGCAAAAGGATTAACAAACTGCAATTACATACATTGTCCATACTAGAGGTCTGCATAGGGCATGAAGTTGAACCACGTGAACTGACTCGACCAGGACCAACTGGTAGTTCTAAATCAAACCCAAACCCGACCTGAACCAGCTCGCACGCAGTAACGGAGATGGGATTATCGTAAAGATAGTTTTAGGGAGCTATTCTGAACGTAGCTATAGACTATACTAGAAAGAGAGAGTGAGCATGCACAAGAGAGAAAATGCAAAAAAAATCTGGCATAAAAATCACTTGAAAATGCTCCCCTACTGACCAAACTATATAGTGTTAAAATTATGAATTCTGCTTAAAATGTATTCTGTGAAACAAACAAAACATCAGCGTTTTTTAAGACAATAGAATGATGTATCCGCCCAATGACAGCTGGGATAGGCTCCAGCACCCCACCGCGACCCAGAAGGATAAGCGGTTTAGATGATGGATGGATGGATGGAGAATGATGCAGTTGTGTAGTGCGATTATTTTCCTACACACTTAAAAATGATGCTTCTTCAAGGGATCTCCTATATAGAACCATGAACATTCAAAAAACCCTTTACATGATTGGGTTTTTTGCATCATGAAAGGGTTCTTCAGACTGATGAAGATGGTTCTATATAGAACCTTTCTGAAAAGGGTTCTATATAGCACCAAAAATGTTCTTCTCAAAGGGTTCTTCTATATTTACGATGTCAGGCTTGTTACAGTAGCAGAAACCTATATAAAATATAACAGAAACTGAATGTAGTAAAAAAAAAACAGTCAATCAAAACGTAATTATCATCACACTGACTCAGGTGAAATGTTGCCATGGTGCGATGTCTCATTTGACTTTTAGATTAGACATCACTATGCGCAGCAGGGTATTGAAATACAAATGGACAAGAACAAAGTGGACGCTCTGGTTGAACATCATACGGACCGGCACTGAGAGCAGACAAAGACAATGACAGCCTCACGATCACAGCTCTAGCAAAGCTGAAGTAGAGTGATCCTGACCAATAACAGCCTGTACCCATTACAATAAACATCCACTTTAACTCCTACTTTGCAAGGTTGGATGATACCTTCAGTATATGGTTACAGTGTAAGAAAGACTGTGTGACTGTAGGAGGGGAGAGAACTCTGAGACTCTAACTCTATTTTTATGTGTTCTTATTCTCTTCTCACTTTCTCTATTTTCATCTCCTCCGTTAGCAACCTTTTGCTATAGGGATGCACAATATATTGTTTGTTAATCACTACTGCCATGTTGGCCTTTGCAATACTGATATTGCAAATTGCTGTAATATGCAAATGGGCCTTCTAAACCAATCACAGTGCTTTTTACTGTGTACTGGGAGCATTTGAACCAATAACAGTTCCAAATGAGCATTGTGGTTGTTTTGATTAATCAAGGTGCTCATTAATCCAACTAAAGCAAACTATAACTATAACTATACATAACCATAACTATATATATATAGTAGCTAGTAATAGTAGTTGTACATACATAGTATATGTACATTCTTGTTATATATGCATATATATGCACAACAACTATATATATATATAATTATAATTTTTTCTATTCATTGTGCCAGCCCTTTGCCCTTTACTACTTTTTTAGACCTTCCATTCTTTTCAGGAGACCTTCTATCAGTTTTTAAAGAAATCTGCAGGGATATTTTTCCACATTGCCAAAGATCAGCTCTAAATAATCCCAAACACTCTCAGTGATGCACAGAAACACCTGTGGATTTTTTCAGATCTGAAGTAACAGTGGGGCTTGAGTTTCTCCTCTCTTTTAAAGATGAAAGGTTTAAGACCTGTTCATGTGATACGGACAGTTTGGTGGTCTACCAGGTGGTTGTTCAGACCCCATTTTCTCTGTAGCTTTTCATCATTTTTTGAACTTTGCGACTCCTGTGTTTTTCACTTATTTTCATTTGACTTCCTCCTTCCTTATGCAAGTGGGTTATCTTATATCTAATCTCCTCAGAAACATCTCAGTAACTTGTATTTAATGGCCATTTTGACTGGAAATCAAATGAATATAGGGTGCTCAGACTTTTGCACATTACTGTGCATGTATGTCTTGTTTCTCTTACTCGGCTCTGCAGATCCCTTTTCACTTTGGTCCTCTGCACTGATACCATCGCCATGTTTCATCCCTTTCACTCTAATATGCACCTGTGGCTCAGAAAAGCTCCAATTACAGCAGCTGACTGATTCCAGACCTGTCGGCTGGGCTGACAGAGTGAGACGCCCCATCTGCCCGCCCGTAATTACCACTCCCGGTCCAGTGGGACTGCTCTGCACTCGTAAAGTCGGACAGCATCTCCACCATGGACACCTTACATAAAAGAGACTGGCACAGCACGCAGCAGGGCTTTATTCATAGACACCATTATATGATTTAAAATAATGGTTTCTAGAAGGCTGCTGACATGGTGGTTTGGTTCAAGCATGAGCAGAAACTGTGGTTTGTTTGGAAAACTCCTGGAAATGTGCTCAGAAGAACCACGGGGAGTTTTTAAAAATGTTTCTAAAGAATTCTTATTGCAATCAAAAACGTTCTGTAAAACTTCCTTTTAATATAATTTAAAGAACCACCAACAGTTCTTTAACCCTCTATTGCACAGTGTTGATGGCAACTATTACTTTATCTCAATTGTTCTAAAAAGCAGTAATATAAAATCTAATATAAAAGTAATATAAAACTAAAAAAAAAAATGTTTACCTATTTAATTGTGGAAAAAGGGTCTTTTACTTTGAAAGGATAAATACTTCATGACATCACATGACGAGAAATTTTTATTATGATGTTGTTATCACCATACATTCCAAATACCAATATTTGTAAGATTTTATGGTGCTATGGTACGTTTGTGCATTGTTGCCATATGGCAACAATTTACCAAGTAACCCACTTAATTTTTAGAAATAATTTTTCTTTCAAATACTTCCATTATTTAAGCAATTTCAAATTACAAAAACACATTAAAACATTTTATCATGTTTAAGTAATAATTCATGCAATGGAAGGTTAAATTATACTGAAAGGTTCTTTTGGGAGCCAAAACCAAACGTGTTTCCATGGCAGAGCTGCCGAAAGTCGGCCAGTGAGGACGTTTGCCAGCCAGGAAGTTAAGCAAACCCTCACAACCCCCCGCCCTTCATTTTAAAAGGGAACGAACATACAGTTTTATGCAAAAGTTTGATTACCGCCCGTCAAATTACATTTTGTTGATTTTGTAAGTGACAATAAGTGAACACATCCTCTACAGAGAACACGCATTTGTCTCCTGACTTTAGTGCACAATCTCTATTTATTTGTTTAACACATTGAAAATAAAAAAGGTTGGGCGCCCAAATTTGTTGCATACAACAGTAATTTTATACTATATTATTATATGACTGATATAGTAATATTATACTAACTTAATAAATTCTTATTTTCCTTATAAAAATGCATTTCCGTAACAAACTATGGTGTAATATTCTAAAATACATTTAAAAAAACAAAAAGTTTGGGCACCCCTGTTCTTTGAGATTGCTTCAAAGGGTTTTTTTGTCACTTTTATTTTTAGAGAGACAGAGAGAGAGAGAGAGAGAGAGAGAGAGAGAGAGACACTTGTCCTCAAGTGTTACTGCCTCAAGTCTTTTTCTCTTTAGAGGTTGTAATTACACTGATCAGCTCCTCATGTCTGACCGAGTGACCCACTCTTTTCTCAGCTCTTTTCACTCGCACAATTCAGTAGGTCTGAACTGTAGTTAGCAATTGACTGAAGTATTTCATATGAAATGATAAAGGAGGGCAAAAACTCTCACAAACTCTGCAATCACAGAAATTGGTGGGCGATATTGAAAAAAAATACTATATCGTAATACTTAAAGACATTTTTACTATATACAATATGCACCACTATATTTAGTTTTTCTGAGATTTAATAAGTTGGAAACAGACAAAATAGAACCTGTAGTAGTAAATAATATAATAATAATAATAATAATAATAATAATAATGAACCTACAACTACAACGATTTTAATTCAGCGTTTTACAAACTGCACTAAACCCATTTAAACAGGCCTTATTCTGCTCTCTTTGTAAAGCAAGAAATAGGTGGTCAGTGTTCTTTAAGCACTAGCAACATCCAAGATATACTCAGAAAAGCGCATTGACACATATTTTATCACGATAACGATAAAGTATAATCATATCGCCTACCCCTACACTGTTAAAAAGATGGTTCTTTATGGGTTCTTTAGTAAAGAAAATGGTTCAATATAGAATCATGAACACTCAAAGAACCCTGTGGATGATCAAAGGGTTCTTTGCATCGTGAAAGGGTTCTTAAGATTGATGGAGAATGTGTATATGGTTCTACATAGAAAGTTTTTGAAAATGGTTCTATATAGCACCGAAAAGGTTCTTCTACTGTTATGATCTCAAGATTGTTACAAAAGAAGAACCCTTTTTGGTGCTATGTAAAACCATATACAACAATTCTCCATCAATCTGAAGATCAATTTCACGATGCAAGGAACTCTTTAATCGTGCAAAGGGTTCTTTGAGTGTTCATGGTTCTATATAGAACCATTTTCTTTACTGAAGAACCCTAATAGAAATAATCTTTTTTAAGAGTGTAGAAAACATACACTCCTTAAAATAAAGGTGCAAAAATGACGAGTGCAAAAATGATGAGTGGGTCAGAAGAACATTTTTAAAGGTTACAGAACTTTCACAGAGGGTAAAGGCTCTGTCCTAGAATCCTAGAACAATCGGACCATAGCCATATCAATTCAAGTCTAGAGTTATTTAGGTACCTTTATTTTTAGGAGCATAGGGAAAAATCCTTGACATCAAAAGCTAGAGCATGTGTATAATATAGACATCATCAGAAAAGTGGTTCCTCAAGTGTTCTTCAGTAAATGCAGTGGTTATATATATAGATTGAGTGACACCTCAAAGAGCCATTTGAATGCATTAATTGGTTATTTGCCTGGTTAAATGGTGCTTCTATATGATGGCAAGCCTGTTGTGTAACAGAACCTTTTCACGAATTCTTCTATACAGAACCAAAAAGGGTTCATTGTTGCAAGACAAAGAATTATGTTTTGTATATAGAATCTTAGCTACACTCTCAAATAAAGGTAGTAAACTGTCACTGGGGCAGTGCCCGTCTCGTCACTGGGGTGGGGCCCTCAAGGGTGCATCTCAGTACCTTTAGTCAGGGAACATAACTGAACCATAATTCACTGAAATCATATTTTCTAAGCTGTACTGACTCCACACACCCCGTCACGTCTCCAGGCTTTTATTTTACTGTTCTGTTTTAAAACATTCGGTTATGAAAAGGTACAAAAACTGATTTAAGGTTCACAATCAGACCTTAAAACCACTGTAGTACCTTTGAGGGAACATTTACATTGTTTGTACCTTGATGAACGAAAAATGTACCTGAACAAAACCTTTATTTCTAACTTCAATGTAATCAGGTTTTATGGGCCTTTTCTTTGGCGCATTCATTATGAAACGATGTAACGAAATAAACTGAAAACAAAGGATCTGATTTCATCAGCAACAATATACTAAAGAGCAAATGACAATAATTTAAAATTACTCGGAAAAGTCCGATACGAAACACCACCTTTCGCTGTAGATACTGACGTCAGCTCATATAGGCTGTTTTGTGGAGATGATTCATTCAGTGGACCTTGACTGATGAGGCACATTTGATTGCATTTGCTCTTTATGTGCAGACAAAGCATTGACGTCACAGCTGGGGGCCAGCGAGGGCGGGTGGGCTGAAGGATGGACCATCCATCAGATAGTGTGGAGGAGGTGAATCTAAAGCAACAGGCTTCACCGCACTACCTTCAGGCCATTCCTCAGCAGGGGAGTGGATGGCAGAGCCGGGGGAGAGCCAGAGCGCAAACCTTGGCCACTGTGTTTACGTGCAATCTATCCCTGTTTGTGTGCAATTTCAGCCACCTTACTTACTTATGAGAGATACAAAATAGCAGGTTTGGACTGGAGGATGGTGCTTTTGGTGCTTGCCAAGTGTAAGAAGAGAAACATGCGGCTGGAGGAACATGCTGAGAGAGACTAATGCTTTAGACATTATGCGGGCTTTGCTGAAGGACAGTGCACGTTAGGGTTGGGTAGATCGATACTGAAGTGTTCTGACGTTTCTGTAGGAGAATCGATCCTTAGATAAAAATATCGTTGCCAGTAGTTTTAATACATTCGTTTTAATGAAGCTGGTGCTGAAAAAAATGTGATCAGTGCAGCTAATAAATGTATAACCAGGCGTTATCCAGGTAGACAGTGATAGGTCTAATAATAGCTATTTTAATCATTTAATACTCATAATTTCTGAAGAATGAGACAGCATGGTAATTTTTCTTTTTGATACTTATATTAGCTGATACTGACCTTTTTTTTACCAATCTGTGCTTCAAACCTTCACTAAAAAGACCATGTTCTACACTCTTCTTGCATTTTTACCCCTAAGATCCACTTATGACATTTGTGTGGTTTTATATTCCAATATAATCTCTATATGACTGTTTTGGAACCTCTCTTTATCCATTAAATCAAACAGGTCGTTTGTGTCATTGTGCCTTTAAGACTGATTATACTGTAAATTAATGACCTCTATTCTGATCATCTGTCTTGTATTGTACTTTGTTCAAAAAGCAGTTCAGAGCTGAAACACTCCTTGTAGCTTCAGATTGAACGGGTGAAGCAAAACTGGTGCATGATTGGCCAGCGTACATATGTAAATAAATATGTATGCCTTGGTTTTGTGACATCACAAAACAGTTTATTCAAAATGAGCCATTTTTGCAGCTTTAACAATGTCCACATACTAAATCAAACTCTTTTATTAAAAAAAAGAAGAAAAATCAGTCTTCAGGAACAAATTTGAGCATTTAAAACAGGGCAAATTTTTGGGCAGTTAGCACTGGTGCTACTAAAGTTGCAAGTTTTGTAGCACATTATTTTTTAGCTGTAATATAAAAACTACAGAAAATTCTTCAAAAAAATATAAAAAGAGAAACAAACTGTGGGGAAAAAAAAACAGTTTGCATTTTAATACTCATTCTTTTTTACCCTGAATAATTTAGATTCCCCACAAGGGAGCACTTAGCAGCTTTTTTTTCTGGATCTTTGAGGAAACCCACACCAGTAACAGTGCAATGAGACATAAATTTCAAAATGGGTAACTAAACAGTTTATTACACTGCAAAAAATGGTATATTTCCAAGTAAAATCATCGTATATCTAGTCAATAAATCTAATATTTCTCCTGTTGAGATTGCTGTGAGCTTAATTTAAGATTATTTACCTAATTTCTAGACATTAATTATTTTCAGTAATTTATTCAGTAAAATTATCTCACTATATCGGCAGATAATTTTGCTTGTTTTAAGAAATGTGCTTGAAATGAGCCAAATTATCTTCCAGTATAATGAGATAATTTTACTTAATAAAATTACTTAAAATAAGTGAAAAATGTCTAGAAATAAGCTAGATAATCTTATAATATGTGCACAACCATCTCAAAATTGGGAATATTAGATAGACCAACACAATTTAGATCATTTCACTTGACAAGAAGCCATTTTTTGCAGTGTACTTTATGGTGTTTATACAATATGCTGATTTTTTTTTATTATTTAATCAGCATATTCTATAAACACTATAAAGATAGTATATAGGCTAAAGATAGTAAAGGCAGCAGCTTTTGAAAGCAGAGAGGCAAACAGTAAAATCTAAAATTGTTGCTGGCTTTAAATATGACATTACAGCTCCAATCTAAACAGCTTTGGTTTACAAACATCTGGATTTCTTTTCTATTGTTCTTCTTACCTGATGGACTACAAATACTATAAACACTAGAATTTAACCTGTGTCACAGCTCACACAAAGATGCTGAGCAGGTGATGTGGGATGTGAGGAATTGCTGCTTATCGCACACACCAAGTAGTTAGAGCTCACAAACAGCTGTCTATGAATAACTGACTACAACTTACTTGATCTCAACAAAATATAAGATGTATGCAGACTCGTCTATTGGACGAGTGCGACTGTGATCTTTATGTGTTTGCACAGGATTCATTCCATTAATTTCTTCTAGCATACGTCGCATTATACAAGCCTGTAAAACTACTCCAACACATCACTACCCCAGAGGAAGAAATACACAGCTAACAACATCACATCACACAAAGTGACTATGCGCTGTTTCAGGACAGATTTGTTGAAGGTGCAGTGTGTAAGATTTAGTGATGAGTTTGCGGATTGCAACTAACAGAATCAGGTTTTCTGCTGTCGTCTGTCCTGATTTTGTTTTGCTTCTTCATGTTTCTGCTTCTTTCATAATAAGGATTCACCCTCTCTCCGATTTTTGTTCTAAATAATAAGTCTGATCCTCCATTGTGGGTTCTCAAACTTCTCACAACACAAAACGGTTAGCCAGCAGCGGTAGCAACCGCTGATTCTTCTTCTTTCTACGATTGCCCAGCCGGAGCTACAGCGCCACCAAATTCAAGCTACCACTTCAATGCAAAAATGCAACAGCCGCCTTCTAGAGCCAACGTTGGGTTTGTCTGTTCTGGGCTAATGTAAAAACATGGTGGCGCAACATGGTGGCCTCTTTTGGAAGAGGACTTGCCAGAGCTGGTTTATGAGGAGTCTGGCCACTTCCTATTCCCCCCGTTATATCAAAAACAGGACTGCTAAACAGCAGAGATCGCCCGCGAATGAGTCCTCAGTGAATGGGAGTAAATGGAGCCCAATGGCTTAAAACGAAAAGTTAGAATAGTTTCTAATCACTCGCCCAGAACTTTCCTTTAATTTCAAAAAGTAGAAGGACGTGTTTCACTTAAAAAAAACGAAGAAAACTTACCTATATATTTCCTTTTTTCTACAGCAAACAGGTTTTGGGGAGCAGGACACTAGCATTACTGCTACTGAGTGCTGATTGGTTGGCGAACGCAGCAGCTCATTGGCTGTTCGCACTCACAGACGTCAAGGACGTTCATGAGGTGCCATTTAAACTCCTATAACTGAATGTATTCTTTTACATTAAAAATGTTTAAGAATTTACAGACTATGATTTTGCTCAAATACTCCATCTTAACCCATTCATTTTGGACTTGCTCGGGAGCGCCCTCTAGCGTTTGAGAAACCTGGAAGACATTACAGAGCAGTAATTCTCCTCTCTACAAGTTCTCTGGACCTGCCCCATATGTACATATGAAGCTAGCAAAAATACAATTATTCATAGTTACAGGTGATTATACTCCAATGAAAACATGGTTTTGTTTACTATATTTCATTTCTGCTAATAGATCCCTCTAAATCTTACACACTGCACCTTTAACCGACTGGATCGGAACAGTGAATAGTGAATAGGCACATACAGGCCTAGACTGGACAGTTTAGTTAATACTAATGCAGATGTTCACATATATCAAGTAAGTATATCTGCTTTTTCCAATTTGCACTGTAATCACAAATATTTACAATTTTTTAATGTGTGCAAAACACTTGCATCAGTGTTAGTATAGCAAATGGGATAATAGCGCCTATATTACTCAGCAGTGGATTGAAAAGAACATCAGAGCCATCGCCCATCCCCAGTGCACATCACAGCAGGACGCTGCTGAAACAGAGCTGTGGTCGGCCTCCGCGCTGCTCTGCTGGAAAATTAGATCACAGAGCTAACGCTGATGGGTAAACTGGAGTGGATCCAGGCCAGAACACTTGGTGTCTGTCAATGACAGTGAATATTGCTCTGCTGTCAGCAGTGAACTACAGTCTATTTTATGAAATGGTGTGAGAGCTGAAGGTATCACTCTGAACTGTTCTCAGTTCTACTCACTGCTCAGTGTTTTCTAGGTCTGAAATATTCATATTTTTGCAGATCTTTATGGAAAAAATGACATATAATCCAACACCCGGTACTCTGAATATAATGACAGACACATCTTCAGAAATATTCAGGTACAGATACACACAGGTCTCTATCCACACCTTAGCAACTGTGTACAAAGCGACACCCACCTTACCTGATGACAGATTCCTGACCTTTAGTTTGCAACATTTTTAATTTAGTGAAATTAAATGCCAAGTAATACAGATCTCCATCTATTTCTCCCACAAAGAAGTAAGCTGGGATAAGCTTTCAAATCTATCACAGTTCAAACAACTCACAGTAAATTATATCTGGCTCATTTTCTAGCCAAGCTATCTCTCTTTATCTATCTATGTATCTATCTATCTATATATCTATATATATGTATATATACACACACACACATATATGACTGTTGTCAGAAGAAAACCTCATATCTCCAAAATGGTAAATTTACAGGAGAAGGAAAAAACCTACTTTACTTTTAATGTAAGTGGAATGTAAATGGAAACAGACATTTTTCCAAGTCATTTTAGGTCGTTTATTTTGGTCCATTCATCATGAAATTGACAGACAATGTAAAGAACAACAGGCATTTTCAAATTATGTCAAAAACTGAAAAATGTCAAAAATGGAGATACAAGGTTTTTTTGTGAAAGCAGGAATGGAAAGAAATGGAAGCTCGTTCCCGCCAACCGGAGGAGGAAAAAATCAACCACTATCTTTAAATTATTTACTTTGTATGTTAAAATAATTACTTATTTTCTTGAATTCCAGAATTTCGTCTTGATACTCAAAATCTTGACAGAGTAAGTCATTACTTCAAGATACCTAGGTTTTTTAAAAAAAGTCATTATTTAAAGATACAAAAAAGCAATGTTTTGAGAAAATAAGTCGTTACATTGAGATACTTAATATTTCAAGAAAGTAAGTCATAATTTCCAGATACTAAGTCAATATTTCAAGAAAATCAGTCAGCATTTCGAGATACTAAGTCAGTGTTTTGAGAAAATAAGTCATAAATTAGAAACACTAAGTAAATATTTCAAGAAAATAAGTCATAAATTCTAGATATTAAGTCAATATTTCAAGAAAATAATTTTGAGATACTAAATCAACATTTTGAGAAAATAAGTAATTGTTTTGAGATGCTAAGTCAATATTTCAAAAAAATAAGTCATACATTTGAGACACGATCAGTTTTTTTTGAGGAAATAAGTCATACATTTGATATAATAAGTCAATATTTCAGACAAATGTTACTAAATCAATACAAAATCAAGGTTTTGAGAAAATGTCATCATTTTGAGATTGTAAGTCAATATTTCAGGAAAATAGGACATTTTGAGATACTAAATCAATATTTTGAGAAAAAAACGTCATAAATTTGAGATAATAAGTCAATATTTCAGATAGATAAGTCATTCTTTTGAGATTCTAAGTCAATATTTCAAGAAAATGAGTCATAAACTCAAAATATTAAGTCAATATTTAAAGAAAATCAGTTATCATTTCGAGATACTAAGTCAATAATTCAAGAAAATAAGTCATTATTTCAAGATACTAAGTCAAAATTTTGGCATGCTGCCAGAACACAGACGTTTTTCCTCGGGCTCCCTTAGTGACGCTGTGGCGCTGTGGAGAAATGAAGATTTGGCTAAATGAAATATTCATAACGATGAGACTCCGAGTCCTCCGGGACTTGTGGGAAAGAGCAGCTCCCGCGTCCCGCGGGCAGGTAGGCAGCTACGGCGCCCTGACGCGAACAACTTGTTTAATAGCGGGAAAAAGCGCCTTTTAGCCGTTTCTAACTTGTGCGCTTGTTTTGACTGCAGCCTGACAGGAGCTGCTCGTCCACAGTGACGGAGCAAGACAACATGTCGAGTCAGAGAGGCAGTAACCGAAGCTCGCAGGGAGGCAGAACTTACCCGCGGAGGAGCTGGTGGTCAGCAGAGCTCCATCCCCAGCAGACACAGTCCAGTCACGGCGAGCTCGGAGCGAGAGAGGGGGACGCAGCGCGGAGACGGCGGTGAATAATTCACCGCTCTGCCATGTGATCAGAGAGAAATCAATTATTCAGCGCCCTGGCCCTCCATTCAGCAGCTGCTTACGTCAGCGCTGCTTCGGCGGATGTTTCAAAGTAGCCTGTGTCTTTTTTTATTCATTCATATTCATATTCTTCAGTGTCCGAGTGTCCAACCCCAGCACGGGTCAACACGGCTCAGCGGAGATTTAGAACAGGGTTTGATGCCAGACTTTCAGGGGATATAAGGCAGCAGTTGATGAAGGTTCTTATGAAGCCCTGCAGTGACATCCTGTATAAATGAAAGTGATGCGTGGCCATGCCATATTATTGCGTGGGAACCAGATGCTAATGAGTGGCCACAACTTAGTAAGGCATGGGAGCGAGATAATTAAGTAATGGCCACGACTTAATAAGGCGTGGGAACGAGATCCTAATGCATGACCACGACTTAGTAAGACATGGGAATGAGATAGTTAAGTCATGGCCACTACTTGGTAAGACATGGGAATAAGATAATTAAGTCATGGCCATGACCTAATAAGGCGTGGGAGCGAGATCCTAATGCATGGCAACGACTTAGTAAGGCGTGGTGGTAGAGGGTTCTCCTCAGTGTCACTGCTGGACTGAGAATAGTCCACCAACCAAAAATATCCAGCCAACAGCGTCCTGTGGGCAGCGTCCTGTGACCACTGATGAGGGACTAGAGGATGACCAACACAAACTGCAGCAGCAGATGAGCTATCGTCTCTGACCTCACATCTACAAGGTGGACTGACAAGGTAGGAGTGTCTAATAGAGTGGACAGTGAGTGGACACAGTGTTTAAAAACTCCAGCATCACTGCTGTGTCTGATCCACTCAGACCAGCACAACACACACTAACACACCACCACCACGTCAGTGTTACTGCAGTGCTGAGAATGATCCACCACCCAAATAGTACCTGCTCTGTGAGGGTCCATGGGGGTCCTGACCACTGAAGAACAGGGTAGAAGGGGGCTAACAAAGTATGCAGATAAACAGATGAACTACAGTCTGTAACTGTAGAACTACAAAGTGCACCTATATAGTAAGTGGACCTTATAAAATAGACAATAAGTGTAGATACAAGAAGGTATTCCAATTCCAATATCCCAGCATTGCCTAATTTCAGCTCTTCTGAAGTACAATAAATTCATTATCATATTGGTTAAGATAATAAATGTAAACATCTGTGTGATGCTGATGCTTTTTAAGCAACTATCTGCTGATACCAGTGTCCTATATTATTGTGAATCCATAGCTTCTAATGTTAAATGCAAAGATGTCACCATTCACTCCAAGCCTAAACTCTGCCATCTGTAGCCATGCTCGCTACCAAGAATCACAAACTATTAATTATGATAAAACTGAACTGATGCATGAAGTTTTAAAATTTTAGGCTATACTGGCTGATAGGTGTTGAGTTTTTGAGGCCTCTAACATTAACTTTGCAACCGGCTTTTTCAAGCATTTCATAGGTGGCCCCCAGAATGTCAGGCTGTAATATGCAATGCACAGCAAAGGACTAAGAAAGAGAAACAGATGAGGCAGCTGTAGGATGTGGTTTTATTGTGCTGTTCCAACACTGAACCAGGATATGGCAGCTAATTTATTTTTAATTACCTTCTCTCCCTCTCAGCCACCGCTCTCGAGACTCAAGTGGATCTCAGGTTCCGCTCCAGACAACATGTAGCTATGGCGACAGTGTCAGAACACACACTGCAACCGCAGGCTCGCAACGAGACACAGAGCTGCGCTGAACAAGGGTTCGTCTCACCAACACTGCTGCCATTCAAAATACATTAGGTGAGTGATTATAGTTGACACAAAAGGATTGACCAAAGTCCGGCTGCTGGAGTGATCAAAAAAAGTTGGGTCAACATGCAACATGAATTATGAATTAAGGCCTGGAATGAATTAAGGCCTGGGATCATATAGTATGTCCACTTGTTCCACTGTGAATACAAGCCACACCAGCCTTTGGGTTCACGGTAGAATGGATATATACTGAAAAAGTAGTGCACTTAAATTACTAGATTCAAATATCTTATTTCGACCTTAATAAAACTATTACACAAATACAATGTTATCAGTTTATTTACATTTTGTAATACCTGTGTTAATATATTGGAAAAATATGTAAAAATGTGGCCTGACAGTTCACTGGATTTAGTCCAACACAGTGTGCCAAATAATGAATAAAAATCATTGTATTCACAGTTTCTGATAGTATTTTGTAAAATGTAGCACTACTCGCTCTTTTTTCTCTGTTCCAACTGATCACATGTCTGAAAAAATAAATGTCGCGACATATTGTGTATTGTGAAAATTTCTTGAAGTATCACATTATTATATTTTTGCCAAACTGCCCACCTCTAAGTTATGGCACATTTTATATTCCAATATGCTAACCTCAGCAAATAAATTTCAAATTTGCTAGAATTTGCAGAAAAATGCCATATTCAAGCTTGTTCCCCATAGGCGATGTGTTAACTTATTTCCAACCAAATATATATATATATATATACCAGGATATACCAGGACTGACATGACAGAGTCTGAAAAAATGCATATATAGAAAAGAACACAATACTCTGTAAAGCGGAATTTTACCAAACAGTGATGTAAATGTAATGTAAATAAAGTCATTCAGACTGCTTTGATGTGAAATAGTTCACTGTAGAGAAACGTACTGAATCAGATTTCTTTACAGTGGTGGTGATAGGAACCAGGAGTCCTAATGTCTACAATGCAAATATAATAACTTTATATCATTGCTGTCGGAGGAAAACCTTGTATCGCATTTTTGTCATTTTTCAGTTTGAAAATTCAGTTTGAAAATGTCCGAAGTCCTTTACATTGTGTGTAAATTTCATGATGAATGGACCAAAAGAAACATCTCAAAATGACTTGGAAAAAAGTCTGGTTCCACTGACTTACATGAAAAGTAAAGTATGTTTTCCCTTTCCCTGTAAAGTTATCATTTTGGAGATACGAGGTTTTCTTCCAACAGCAGTGATATGCTATCCCGAGCAACCATTGAACCTACATGTGTCTTAAGTTTTTATATGTAGCGCTGATAATAGGAAAATTGTGGTGCGTCTGAAAACATAAGTTTTTTTGGGCCTTACAACACCCTGCATATATCCCTCCAACATGAATACATTTTGAAGAATACATTTTAGACCAAAATCTTATCTCTAAACAACCATAAATCAATGTCTCAGGCATCAGGAGCACCTTGGTCTTAGTGGGTTTCTTTGTTCAGCAGTACAGCCAAGTAAATTCATAATGCCCACAATCGAATGAATGCATTTTCTATCTAAGTGCTCCCTCTATCTAAGGGCTAAGGGATCATGGAATTTTCTTTGCTTTTTTGAAATGAAAGAGCTGTAAATATTGTACGTTCCAAACGACTCCCCAGTCTATGAGATAAGCTGTATAAACAGAGCATTTTGAATGAATTTTTTGATGTCACAAAAATGCATTTTCGTATCTGTCTATTTAGCCTACAGCAGTTTCACTACTGTCATATACGCTGAAGTTATAGGGAGTGTTTCAGCCTGGATTGTTTTTTTGAGGCACAATACAGGGCAGCCAATCAGAACAGAGATCATTTACATATTAGTCTTAAAGTCACAGTAACAAAACCAGCTTGTTTGTAATGGTCATGCATGTCTGTATTTACACAAATATCATAAAAGGACCTCAGGGGGAAAAAATAAGATACAAGAAAAATGTAGGATATGGCCTCTTCAGTCCTTTATAATCAGTTTCTAGATACTGACGTCACAGCTCACCTTTCCTGACATCACTACTCTTCATGCTTTGTTAAACTGCAGTGCACTTAAAATATAGCAGGTTTAATAAAAGCAGGCATTGCTCATCTCCAGCAGTGTCTGACATCTAAACACCCCCTCAATCGCCCTCTCATTAGCCCCTCACACGACACTCCCCGTGAAGGTGTTATAGGCAGACATGAGCCTGAGCCCAGTGTGTTACTCAAGATCCATGCACGTCAGCTCAGCTTAGAAGGAGGAACGAGATGAACGTAAGAAGCTTTTTCTCTTCACTACTTTGATCCGTGTGATGCGAGTTGCGGGAAGGGTATGACTCACTCCACTGGGCATGGCACTCTGGAAGTCTTTCTGGCTCTTTTAAGTGAACAAAAAGTTACATAAAAAGAAACCCAAGAACATCCCATTGACAACCGACTTAAGCAGTGGAGAGGAGTGTGTTATCATGTATTAGCCTGAAAAAAGGCCCAATCTCATTTCTTATTTTCACCCCACCCCTTGTTTTCTAGTGTCATCTTGGGGCAGTGGTTGAAATCTTCTCCTACAAAATGGAAGAACCCTCAAATAAAAAAGAGCATTTCGTCATTAACAGCTACTAGCGCTGCTCTGTAGGCGACCCTGCCAGTCTGCAGTGACAGAAGAGGAGGGTAAAGTTCAGCTCCTCACTGCTGGGCTTTAGTTACATTTAGGGAATCATACGCCTTCAAAGAGGGGGGATACGACAATTATTTATTATCACCCACCCCTAATTCTTCAGTGATATGAAGCTGAAGTCAGCTATTCAACAGCCTCTTGTTCAAAGTTTCCTGTTCCACCTTAAATGGAGCAGCAGTTACATGCTGCACCATTTAAGGTGGAACAGGAAATATAGCTGGCTTCAGAGACATTAGCATACTAGTGATTTTTATGCTTGTTATAAAGAAAATGACCATAAAACACTGAAACGACATTAAACTAAGATAATACAGTGGTTATCATGTTTTAACAGAGAAAATTCTCATATTTGTGGGTTTCTTTGGTGTCTTGTTCAGCCATCTTGTCGGTTTTTCTTTTTCTCTCATAACACCCTGTTTGGAGTGTCGCTCTGAAAAACCTCCGTTTGGAGGACCATGTAGCCCAAACACTTTGCTCTACCCCTCTATCTCAACAAGAATCGAGACACCCTACCCCTAGACGTGAACATGCAAAACGGAGGGCTAAGGGCTAAGTGGTGGGGTGAGGGGTGAAATGGGATTGGGCCTTAAAGGTGCACTCTGACCAAAGTGAATAATGTACTTTACCTTACTTTATTTGTTGTAAACATGCCTAATCACCTCCTACAGTGAGGTCACGGTAGTCTGTAATGTGAGATTTTCTAGTTTAAACAAGGAAACCCACCTTCTGATGATGTATCTTGAAGGTGGGAGGAACTTTTGAAAAACTACAATGAAAACTTGGGCTACTTAAACTTTTCTTTCTTTTTGTAGCACTGGCTGGTTAGAGAAAGAAGCCAGATAGCTAACATTACTGCCAGGAACACCCTGTCTGTATTTATTAGCCTCTATCTCAGCAGCTACGCTATCAGTCACAGTGTGGAGGGGGGTGGGGCATATGTATGATGTATTTACATAATGCATGCTGGCCATTGCAGTGAAGGAACACTGATGGACAAAAAAAGACTGAATTCTGTAACACTGATGAGGCTGAAGGCTGCAATGCTACATCTAATACTGCATAACAGAGTGAATAATATATTAAATGCTAGTTTTATACCCCTTAATAGTCACTTGATGATTTTGACTTTAGTATTTCATGCTAAATTCATTGCATATTCAAGACACTATAGAAAGGTTTAGAGCCAGGAGCAGGTCAGCATAACTTTAAATCTCTTGAAAGCACCCGTTAATGGACCTTCACTAAACATGAAGTTAGTTTTGGATCATAACTGTCATATTTTTCCTGATAAAGATATCATTCCTGTTTTGAATGGGGTGAATTTGCATTAGCGTCTCCAAGCTACACCGGCCGGATAAAGCACATCTTGTAAAGTGCTGTTAAATGAGATTATAATAACAGCTCAACTCCTTTTTTCGTCAGACTAGAAGAGATTTGCTGCCATAAAGATGTTAAATGGCATCATCTCAAATCAACTCAATCATAAAAAACCATCAAGGTCAGAGAGAGTCCAAGAACAACACTGAAATATTTCAGGGTGATGTGGTCTCTCGTCTCGGCTTATAGGCCACAGAGATCCTCCTCGGATGACTCACTGTTGCCATGGTTACGCTCTAACTACATCACCTCTGTAGGCATTACAAAAGCACCATGATGACTGTTTGTAACATATCATAAAGGGTCATCATCTAATTGTGTAGAAGCGATTTCAACTCAATTAAGCTGAAAGCAGAGACATGAAGAAACACTTACAGGCATGTATTTACATTACAGCGCCCATCAGATAGCCTTTATTCATGCCAGCTACCATGTGTGGAAGTTTAAAGGCCTTGGAATCAGTGCCTAACTTTTATCCAGCGAAGATAGGGCCTGGGGTATGATTAAATGTGTGCTGCGGAGACTGGGCTGAGCTACAAGACTGCATTCCCATCCCTGGCACATGCTCTGTATTCTTTTTGAAGCTCATACTTTATTCTTTATGTGGCTGCTCACTTTGGAATGAAGCCTATAGCCCCGTTAAGGGCAGCCTGAAGGCAAGTGAAGAAACAAAGCCTTTCTGAACTGCTATTTGAAATCAAACAGAGAACATGTCTTACAACATCTGACAGCAGATTCACTTGAAGTTGCTTGATCAAAATAACGCAGGCAATAATTTTGCACTCAAGAGAAATAAAAGTGAGACAGATAATACAAACCTCAATTCCACAAAGCATGTGAAATGCTACAAAAACAGAAAGCAGTGATTGGTAAGTTCTGTTTGATCTGTACTAAATTAAAAACAGTACAGAAGATGTTTTGCTAATAAAACTTACCTAACATTATGACCACCTTCTTGTTTCTACACTCATTGTCCATTTTATCAGCTCCACTTACTATATAGGTGCACTTTGTAGTTCTACAGTTACAGACTGTAGTCCATCTGTTTCTCTGTATACTTTGTTAGCCCCCCTCTACCCTGTTCTTCAGTGGTCAGGACCCCCATGGACCCTCACAGAGCAGGTACTATTTGGGTGGTGGATCATTCTCAGCACTGCAGTAACACTGACATGGTTGTGGTGTGTTAGTGTGTGTTGCGCTGGTCTGAGTGGATCAGACACAGCAGTGCTGCTGGAGTTTTTAAACACTGTGTCCACTCACTGTCCACTCTATTAGACACTCCTACCTTGTCAGTCCACTTTGCAGATGTAAAGTCAGAGACGATGGCTCATCTGCTGCTGCTGCAGCAGTTTGTGTTGGTCATCCTCTAGTCCTTCATCAGTGGTCACAGGACGCTGCCCACAGGACGCTGTTGGCTGGATATTTTTGGTTGGTCCAGCAGTGACACTGAGGTGTTTAAAAACTCCAGCAGCACTTTGATTATGCTGACTTGCTGCTCTAATACATGTCCAATGTGGCTTGGCCTTGAAATAAGCATATATGTCCTTGAAAAAGACGTTGTCTAGAAGGCAACATATGTTGTCTCAAAAATATCTTTCAGCATTAATTGTGCCTTCACAGATGTGCAAATTACCCACTAATACCCCTCCCCCCATGCTTTTGAACTTTATGCTGGTAACAATCTGAATGGTCTTGGCCCGGAGAACATGATGTCCATTATTTCCACAAACAATCTGAAAGGTTGTCTCATCAGACCACAATATATGTTTGCACTGTGCATCAGTCCATTTCAGATGAGCTTGAGCAAAGAGAAGACATGGACATTTGTGGGTGTTGTAGGCTTCAGTTGTGCGTAGTAAATTCCTAACTTGCATTTATGCACAGTGCTCTCTGACAAGTATTCCTGAGCCCATGTGGTGATATTAATCAAAAAAGGCATGCTGGTTTCTAAAGGAGTGCAGTCTGAGGGGTCTAAGGTCACGGGAAGCTGTGATTTTTGGCACTGCCCCTTATGCACAGGGATTTCTCTGGATTTCCTGGATTTTTTTATGATATTATGCACCGCAGAGGGTGAAATACCTCAAATTTTTGCAACAAAATTGCTGGGTTATTCGCTGACACATTTATTGGCAAAGTGTTAAGCCTCATCCCAGCTTCGCTTATAAAGGATGAGACCTCTCCTGGATGCTCGTTTTATACTCAAGCATGATTGCATCACTTGTTTTTGTTGGTTTTCCTAGTCTTAAATGACTGCTGCAACTTTTTTGGCTTATGTTGCAGGTATCGATATCAGAACAAGCATAAATTTAATAAAAAATAAATTAATTTGGTCTTTGTGCTGATTTCATTGAAATACAGGTCAAAGTAGATTTACACTTTCTGTTTTTATCTGTACTTCACTGGAATTGAGGTTTATGCAAAGGTAAGCAGTAATTTACTTCAGCTCTGTCAAAAGTGGTTCAACACCTAAAATTCAAAAGGATAAATCAAGTGCAGACGCATTGGAAGCTTTGATGTTAATCACCTTAGCATATTAGGACCTAAACAAAGAAGATGTGAGAGAGAGTCTACTACTGTAGACATAACACTGGGGCTAAAAACCAGACGTGTGGAACAACATCACTTTTCTAACTGCTTTAGTTCACACAGTGTAAACCCTGTTTTCTCCCACAGCTACGCTGACCCAGTTGTATTTGATACATTAGCCTTTGAGCTGGATCAAGGGATACTGTAAACAGTTCTAATGTCTTGTGAAGGAAAAAAAAATCTTTAAACATTTACTCACAGTAGAACCCATAAATTTCCAGGGCAGTGGAATCTGAATAACAGAACGTTCCACTTTTACTCCTTTGTGATTGAAAACAACCACTGATCACATGTGCTATGAGAGACTGAAGTGTTGGTATAGCTGCGGTTTAATGTAGATTTACATATTTTCTTTGACAGTATGCCTCTTAAATCCATTTAGACTCCCGAACACCAACCTCAATCGCCATCAGTCATGAATTTAAGCATGCCGCAACTGCAGGCTTTTGGAACGAGGTCTGGGGCATAAAACCCCTGCTAGATGGTTTCTTTGTTATTCCAGCTTATATTTCTGAGAAACGAGCAGCATCCCCCAGGCTGTTTTTTATCTTCATCAGCTGGAAGAGAGGGATTACTACACGTGTGAATATCTAACTTTCACTCCAACAAAAACGAACCCCTAAGCACTCTTGTGTACTCCCATATCTCCTTTAAAAGGAAAAACTTTTTTTGCAGATAAAGCGGAGCCTTGGCCTGTGGTATGCTCCAAGTGTGAAAATATATTTGGCCTGGAAGCGGTGAAAATGTACAGCACACCCTGGCAAAACCCCAAACATGTTCAAAAGAGAGAAAAAAATATGTTGACGTGTTTCCCAGGGGAACATTATTATTTTTCCTTTAAATGTTTTCAGTAACTCTGGAACTATGAGTGTCCTGAAATCTCGGCCTACTTCAAATGACCAGCTTGGATCTCTGCTGACATCTTGTGGACCCACAATTCAAAGAGCTGTTTCATGTCAACTCATACGAAACAGCTCTTTTGTTAAAACAGCAATTTTTGTCTTTAAAGTGTATGAATGACTATCTCCTTAATTACCTCCCGAGTGATTAAATCAAGGACAATGAATGTATTTGTAGTTGTATTTGACTTTGATAGGTAAACAATGGCTATGTTAATTATCCATCATGATGCCTTAAAATGTCTTAAAACAATGACCTTGCAAAATTGTGTGAAATGCACAATTTCTTCTTTTAGATGCCGTGCATGTTTGTGATGTGCTGTTTATTACAAGTTTGTAAAGACATTTATGTCATGGCACAGACAAATACTAAAAAACAGTACTTTAGCATATAACATATACTTAACATATACTGCATCACTGAAAATCATTCAGGTGACAACAAATCTAAACTACATGATATTAGAAACAATACAGAAGCAATAAGACACAAATAAATATGTTATAATTTCTGTTTAACTGTGTTCTTAATTACTAAACCATGTTTCTCGCAAAAGTCTTTATACCTTGGGGTAAAACTTTGGGCCTGATACACAGCCACAGTCTTCACGGTGACATTAAACCAGTACTACTTTGACAAGAACCTTGAAGAACACAACAAGACCTTCTTTCTGTTGACACAAAATCTCATAAGGTCCGCAAAACGTCCTTCCTCTCTGTTTTTCTGTCATGCTAACTTCAGAGAACTGTGCACGACAAAGGGCATTTCTTTTGAAGCTCTAACACTGCAGCGGCGATTGAGGAGCACTAGACTTGCCATTGCTTTCCCAAAAAATGTAGAGGTTGGTCAAAGCAGCCGTGTGTCTTCTAAGACGGTTTTTATGTGTGCCAAGGTGCCCTCGAAAGCCTGCACGGGCAGGCACTGAGGAGCCTGCAGGCTCAGATTCAGATGCAGGAGCCCTGCTTTTGCCTAACGAACAAGTCCGGTGGAGTGAGGCCATACTTCTCCGTGACCATGAGTGGACACCTTCATCGTTCTTTGCTGTGGTGTGGCTCCAGGGTTGACCTTGTGCCCGCTTCAAAATGATCTCCAGACACCTGCAATTCTCCAAATGATCGTGCTTGCCCGTCCAACTGGTTTGCAACCAAGGCAAAGATATGCTGGATTGTCGCATGGTGGTAGATTCTGAATGGCAGCAACCTCTCTGCATAGGAACACAATCTGGTCTTGGCATGGGGTTTGAGATCAGTGTAGAACCTCCTGGAGAACTCCCTCTCCTTTTCCTGTACGTTGCAGGGCTCTTTGGGGCATACAAAGGACTTTGCAAGGCGACAGCATGTAGTGGACTCGGGTAGCGATAGACCTCTGACCCCTGGCAACTTTTGAGATCAGACCGGTAAGAAGGTTCCAAGACCATTTGAGGCTGCAGTATGTCAGAAACATCAGGCCAGTGTGAATCAGGGTACAGGTCGACCACAGAGAGAAAACCAGCCTGGGGAATCACCTCCTCTGAAAAGGCACAAGCCCTCTGTGCTGCTCGTCCTCCCAACCTCTTCTCTATTTTCCAGTAAAACGGGCCGTCGCTGCTTGGTGTCTTCATGTCCACAGTACCCTGCATCGCTTACAGTACTCCGATAACTTAAAGAGGCCAGGGAAGTGGAGAGAGAGCTCATGCCATCATCACCAGTACAGCTTGAAATGCCCCCAAAGTCACTCCCACAGAATCCAGAGCTAGCCCTTGAGCGTCTGTCCTCAAATTCAGGGACTGTCCTGTGATCAGGACAGTACCTCTGTTGTAGGTCTTCCGATGAGTGACAGGCACCAGCCCTTTTCAAGTCTGAAAGGGTCCTAGTCTTTCCAGTCTCAGTGACATTTTCTTGTGACAGACTACGCTTGAGCTTCAGCCTGAAGGAATTCTCCTCCACCCAGTACCGATGTTGTCCTTGTTGGAGCTCCGGGTTGACTGAATGGTCGGGCCTTTCGCGTTTCCCCAGTGCTGCCTCCACCATTTCTTTGTGCCTGACCCTCAAGACTTCTAGCTCTAGGAGCCCAGCTAAAGTTGCACGGAAACGCCCTCGAATGCGTTTTTCTCCTCATACCTTGGACATCAGTAAATATCTCCATAACCGGCTGTTACCTGGTGAGCTGTAAAGCAAAACGATTACTGTTTTTAGGCTGCTGCAGAAATGACAGGAGTGGGTATTTATAGTGAGATGGCCCGTCCCCCGTCCATGTAAATGAAGACCAATCCCACTCTCATTCAAGTGCTGAGCTGCTGAAATTGTTGATGGGATTTCTTTTAGAGACCTTTAACCTTATCATGTGATGACCATGATGAGATGAGAGCTCTAAAAATCTTTGTGAATGTTCCTCACAACCGAAGTTAACACCTAATAATTGATCAGTTTCACACCATGAGACGCTTTGTTGTCTACAAGATCAAGTGCTATTTACTGAAATGGTAGCACTGAGAACAACTCTGCAAATCCAACTGTAAACATTTTTAAGGACAAGACTCAACTTGTGCAACAAAATTTCAAGCTGTTTGCCACACGTTAATGTTTTAGGTCATCAGGATCTGCAACCCAGTAGTCAGCAAACTAAAGAATGTTATGTAGTATCTCTGCGACAAGAAGGGACAACTATTAGATCTGGAGCTTTCTTTTAATTCCTTTGTTCAGTGATCTTGGTTATCTTTGAAGCAGATAAAATTACATTAATCATCTTTGAAGTGTATGAATGATGCTCTTCATGTGAAACTCAAACTGAACAGTTTTTAAGTCAGTGTTTCTGATGTCCACATTTCTGTTGGCACCGTTTCATGAGGGCAAAGTTTCACAGAGTCAGCAGCAAAAACATTACCTAACAGTTTGACTTTGCTAGATAACCAGTCACTGTTCCCCTGCCAAGAAAGTCCTTTCAGTGAAGCAGTCTGACTTCTAATCTCCTCTAAAAATACTTTGTCATCTAACAAAGCTTAAATTTAACTTCACACTGCAATCCTTTATTATACTGTTAGCAAGATGGTTGTATATAGTACCACTTAATAATAGCAGAACTTCTAGGTGTAACACAGAACCATTTGTGAAAAGGTTCCTGAAGAACCATTATAAAAGCCTTAATCATTCAAATGGTTCTTTGAATTGTCATGGCTCTATATAACCATTGTCTTTGCTAAAAACCCCTTTAAGTACCCCTTTTTTAATGTGTACTAATAATGAGACAACATATCTCAACATAGTGCAAAGTAGTGCAAGTTAAAAGTTGCACCAAAGTGAAATATTTAAATGTAGACATTAAAACTGACTTTAGAAAAGAGGTGCTCAATCCTGGGCCTGGAGATCTACCACCCTGGAGAGTTCAGATCCAACACACCTGACTCATATAGTCAGATGCCCCTGAAGGCCTTGATTACCTGGATCAAGTGAGTTAGATTAGGGTTTGAGCTAAATTCTGCAGGGTGGTAGATCTCCCGAACCAGGATTGGGCACCCGTTTTAGAAAATGGACAAAAGAACAAGTACACCATTTTCCATTTTTGTGTATATCCGTCCATTTATTTACAAACAATCAAACTGCATACAAAAGATGTGACTATTTGTACAGGACTTCAATACACCATCATCCTCTTCACAACTAAAGCTTCATTCTTCAGTCTCGGACTCATCATCTTGACTGATCTGGAAGTAACGCAGCTCATAACTCTCCTTGTCAGAGGCCACCACCCTCAGCCAGTCCCGAAGATTGTTCTTTTTCAGGTATTTCTTTGTGAGATACTTCAGATACCTGAAGAACAGACAATGGTCACTTTCAAAGCACAAACACAAATCCTGAAAACTGTCAACAGGACAAAAAGTAGCACAAGATTATGTTTAAAAACATTCTGGAAATTATGAGATCCCTGCCATCCATGACTCTCTTGTAAACTGAGGATTATAAGCTTTTAATGTCAGCTAAACAAATGTTTAAAAGGTGCAATGAAGACAAAAAAGCCACATTTTCACAAAAGCAAAAACGTCAGCAGTGTCTGTTGTCTCACCTCTTGGAGAACTGCTTTTCTGATGTGACGCTGATCTTGTTCTTTTGGCGAGCGATCTGGACTACATTGCCCAGATTGCCTGTTTTGCCATTAACCTTCACCTTTTCTCTCAGAAATGTCTCCTGTTAGTGACAAAACAACATGACCACACTAGGGAAGAGAGCCCTAGGCATTAAACTAGGGAAGGGTACCCTAGTTAAGACACAGCATTAGTGCCTCATCACAGCACTCATTATAATATAAAAAGGTGTCGATGCTTAAAACTCAAACAATTACCAGACTTACAAAGTTTGCAGAGTCTAGGATTCCATCCTCCACAGGGTGAGTGCAGTCCAGGGTGAACTTCCAGGAAGCTCCCTTTTTGTTCTTTTTTTTCACCACAATCTGTCTTTTCTGAAAAAAGAAAGGAAATAGTTTCAACCAATGACAAACAGCCAAGTTTCTCAAAACTCTTTACACTGAAATTAACTACATAATAACACGATACCAGATTTCCTAGCTGGTTTACAAGCCTTTTGTGTAAACCACGTACATCAATATATGGACCAATGATTGTGGTGGTACAAGTTTGAGCAGGACAGTTGATGCTACTCATAACTATGGGGCATATTATTATATTGTTGTAACCAGACAATCGGTCAAAACCACATCACACAAAACTGTCATATCCTGAAAGCAGCGTACCAGAAATACCACCAAGCTTCGTGGGAAAAGAACTGGATATTTTTTTTTTCTAATAACAAAAACTATTTTCTATTGCTTTGAGCCAAAAAAGTGCTCAGTGGCACCACGATGCCCAGTTATTTGAGAGTATGTGAGGGTTAACCACTGAACAATGTCTTTCAAGCACAGTTTCTTGGTAGCACCGTATTATTTCACTTCACAGTAATACCCTACATAAAGTTAATCTTTTAAAATATTTGCAAATTAATACATGATTTTGCCCCGAATTCTAAGACAGTTCTCCCTGTGCCTTTGCATTAAAATTTCCAAGGGCCTGATTTCTATAAATGCAGTGAATCTCTTGTATTTTAGCATTAAAGAAGCGCAAAAATACTAGTGGAAATGCCTATATTATAATATTATGAACTTACAATACACCAACACTGAATGCCACCCTCAGCAATTAAAAAAAAAAAATTATAAGAAACTACAATATTTCTAATAGTGGTGTATAATACTTCTATAATAATCTACATATGAAGGGTTTCGCTCCAAAATATATATATTTATTACCACTTTCAAGATTTTTTGGGAGTAGGCTTTACATGTACAAGAAATATCAGCACTGCATTATGACTAACATCATCTTTATTAGAGAAATAAAAACATACTTTCCATATTTCATCAGCTGATATTCTTTAAGAACCCGCTATTTCAAAAATTGTTACAAAATGGATTTACAGCATTTGGGAATCAAACTCTTCATTTTCAATATTCCTGTAGTTCCTACAGTTTCCCATGTTTGTAGTGTTAATTCAGCCTTAGCTCAAGTCTACTGTACTGACTCAGCTTAGTAATGCTACTCGGCCCCCCATAACGAGTTTTAGGCTATAAAAATAGCCAACTTATTCTTTTAATGCAGGTGATTTAGGCCATCAAAATTTCCAGTATGTACACTTTTACTGAAAATAGCATTTTCTGATAGTGATTTAGGCTACCAAACCATCTCATCTACAGTTTGTGTAGAGATCTACCTATAAACATTTAGACAAAAAAGCTGTTCCAATAACTTGTCCTACCAATCATGTGCACACCATTCCTACAGCGTGTTAACTTGTGTTTTTAATGTTAATTCAGACTTTTCCTCAAGTCTACTATACACACTCAACATTACTACTCAGTCCCTGATAAGGTTATTAGGTGATCCTACTTTTAATGCTGGTAACATTTGCTAATTTAGGCCATCAATACATTTCAATGCTGGTAGCATTTTTTGATGAGTTGGGCCAGCAAACCATCCTAAATACAGTTTTACTGCTGGTAGCACATTCTGATAGTGATTTGGGCCATCAAAATATACTACCTGTAGTTTTATGTGTGGTAACTATACATATCGCTACTTTCAGAACAAAACTTCATATCTCCAAAATTATAACTTTACAGGAGAAGGCAAAAACTTACTTTACTTTTAATGTAAGTCAATGGAAGCAGACTTTTTTCCCCAAGTCATTCTGGGCCGTTTCTTTTGGTCCATTCATCATGAAATTTACTCACAGTGTAAAGGACAACAAACGTTTTTAAATTACCTCAAAAACTGAAAAATGGCAAAAAAATGGAGATACAAGGTTTTGCTCTGACAGCAGCGATATGCACTACACTGTCACTGGGGTGGTACTTTGCCTTCACGAGTACGTCTATAGCTCACCCTTTAGTTAGAGAACATAAGTAGTTGTACCATAATCCGTTTAAATTATATTTTGAAGCTGTATTGACTCCACATTCCCTGTCCTGACCCCAGCCTCCTCACTACACTGCTCTGCTGTAGAACATCAGGTTATGAAAGGAGAAACCCATAGTTAAGGTACACAGTCGGCTCTAAAGATTCCCGCTGCACCTTTGAGGGAACATTTACATTGTTTGTACCTCATTGAAAGAAAACTTATACCCGTTCAGAACCTTTATTTCGAACAATGTGCGGTACCGCCTTCAGACCCGGTAGGTTAGGTTAGTTTAGCACAGCTGCTGCTAACCACACGTGTCCATTCACTCCACGTGGCAGATACGCTAAATGTAAGGTATTATAACGACAATATCCACCCCACAGTAAAACACAGTACCGAACACTGTCCCCGTCTCACTACACTGTAATATCAGACCCCGAAAACGCGCTAAACCGCTGTTATTTGAGAAACCGGGATCGGAACTCATACGCACCGGCGCCATGCTGAAGAGGACGAGTCGAAAAAGGAAGTGGCGTCATCGCGCACGCGGTTTTGACGCCGCAGAGAGTCGTCAGAAAAAATGTAGTTATTTTTTAGAGTTATTTTTTCATATTTATTGGTCATTTAAACTCTAATATTCGGGTGCAGCTGTAATGTGTGTTGGCTACAGCGAATTTTCTCTCACAATGAAGCCGTAGCCGTCCCAAAAACTATACAGCCTTTTATTAGTATGAGTTTTGTTCACTTTTGTTGAGTCACTGAGGATAATTACTCAGGAAAATTAATTTCTCTTAACTGTAAAGGGGAACTTACGGAGCCCCTAAGGGCCGTGGTTAAAAAAAAGTTAATGACATTGCATTCCCTCGCAAAAAAAAATGCGTTCCCTCACAGATGTTTTACATTCCCTCGCAAAAAAATGCGTTCCCTCGCAAATGTTTTACATTCCCTCGCAAAAAATGAGTTCCCTCGCAAATGTTTTACATTCCCTCGCAAATGTTTTACATTCCCTCGCAAAAAAATGCGTTCCCTCGCAAATGTTTTCCATTCCCTCGCAAAACACATTACATTAGAGCTTTGTTTTTAGCATATTTAACGTTAAAAGCTGTTTTCCCAGCTTCGCCGGTCTGCGCTGAGTTTATTCAGCAGTTGTTCTCTGCAGTGTCTGTAAATGTAGCTTTTACTGTACGAGGACACTCGACCTCAGTTTCAGGTTGTGCTCACTAACATTATAATCATGTTGATTTGAGAAGCGACACTATATTTCAGTCCAAGATCAACGTAAAATGCAATGAGCTGCTCCATCGCTGAGCTTAAGCAAAGCACAGCTTTTGCAAGCGACTGCAAACCGTTTGCATCGTATTGCAAAACATTTGCGAGGGAACGCATTTTATTTGCGAGGGAACGCAAAACATTTGCGAGGGAACGCAACATTTTTTTTTTTTAACCACGGCCCCTTAGGGGCTCTGTAGGAACTCCACCAAATTTTTCAAAAATTCTATATAATTTAATAGCTAAGATGAAAAAACAGTCATTCAGAGTGGTTTGGTGTGAAATGCCCTGTTGTAGAGAAACTTACTGAGTCAGAATTGTTCACAGTGGTGGTGATAGGAACCAGACGTCCACGTCTAAAAGCTCCCTCACAGAAAGTTATTACACAGAATGGTTATTAATACTCAGCCTGACGCCTGAGACATTGTTTTATGGTAGTTTTGTGATAAAGTTTTGGCCTAAAATGCATTTTAATCAATTTATTTTAATCCATTCATGGTGGAGGGATACATGAAGGATGTTCTAAAGCAAAACAGTCCCCAAAGAAAACTCTTTTTTCAGATTTATCAGATTTTTTCATCCACATCACATGAAAAAAAAAATCCACATGCACGCTAAAAAGAATGCCAAATAGAGAAAAATAGCACCTAACAAATGTAAACTGCTATGCTGATGGATTTTTTAAAACAAGTTTCAGTTCTGTACGTTATTGAGTAGCTTTTTTTAGCTGCTACTTTTGTACTTCTACTTTGTACTTTTACACCTGTTGTAAACATATCTGTCCAACAAATCCTGTGGTGCTGCAAATAGTCTCTAGAGCCCATGTGTCAAGCACAAGGCCCGCGGGCCAAGTCAGGCCCATGGCACCATCCTCCCTGGGCCTCTAAATTATTTTAATCACTTAAATTAATATTAGTCGTTTCCACAATTAGCTGCACTACAATCCCCAGCATGCTGCTGCAATGCTGCATATTGTGCACCCCTCCACCATTTTTAATAAACCTCCCTCCTGAGGACATTTAAAGAAGTTCAACAGTCTGTAGCTAATATAGCCTGATGTTTTCATGGAAAACAATGTGTTTTTATTTTTAAATTATTTTTCAATCGTATAAGTATTCATGTAATATTTGAAGGTGTACCACAAGTGCCAATATTTTGCTGTTGCAGTTTTGTCATATTTTGAATAAACAATGGCCAGTGTTCAGGTCATAGCAAACTGTTGATAAAAAATGAAATGAAAACACAGATGTTCTTCGGCCCATGGATTGGTTGAAATTTTTTAATATAGCCTTTTTTAGTGGTTGAGTTTGACACCCCTGCTCTGGAGTGAGATTTTCCCCTTTAAAGACTAGAAATTCCCCCTTCTGGTGATGTATGTTGAAGGCAGGAGGAAAATTCTGAAAAACTACAACTGCTTTTGAGAGCAGGCTGATTGAAGGTAACAAGGCAGCTAACTAGAAACTTTGGTTTGGCTTCTTTTCTGTGGCTGAAAGGGTGAAAACTTCTCTCTCGCATCCAGTTTGTGCTGAGTAAAGACAGAATCCTGGTTTTCTTCGCGGTTTTTGGTTTTCTTGCCCAAATCAGCATCTGGGACACGAAGGTCCTCCTTCTGCACATCACCGATTTTGTTCAACGACCAAGACGTTATATTTATTAAGCTACAGATTGGTTGACACCACAGGGATTCCCAGTGTTTGTATGATGTATTGCCATAATGCATGGTGGGTAATGTAGTGAGAGAACACTGATGAAGGAAAACAACAGGATTACTGTACTAAAGGAGCTCTGTTCTAAACCGATGAAGCTGAGGGATTTGATGCTGCACTGCAGAATGCTGCATAAGACAACAAATATATATATAATATATATATCACTGTTGTCTAAAGAAAACCCTGTATGTCCATTTGTTTTTCAGTTTTTAACATAACTTGAAAATGCCTGTTGGCCTTTCCATTCTGTGTAAATTTCATGAGGAGTGCTGCGTCTGATCCACTTGTACCAGCGCAACACACACTAACACACCAGCACCACGTCAGTGTTACAGCAGTGCGAGATGACCACCACCCAAATAGTACTGCTCTGTGAGGGTCCATGGGGGTCCTGACCACTGAAGAACAGGGTAAAAGGGGGCTAACAAAGTATGCAGAGAAACAGATGGACTACAGTCTGTAACTGTAGAACTACAAAGCGCACCTATATAGTAAGTGGAGCTGATAAAATGGACAGTGAGCATAGAAACAATGGTCATAATGGTCATAATGTTATGCCTGATCGGTGTATATATATATATATATATATATATACACACACATACACATACATATATAAAAGCTTGTGATGGAATACTTCTTACCCTGTTGAAGAACTATCTAATTTCTAATTTCACAAAGCCACATAATACTTACGCAACAGGATGTTCAGCGTCTCACACAGTGTCTTGCATTTAAGCCACACGACAGTAATATGTAATGGATTACTCTGGGTTGCTTCAGCAGTAACACTATCTATTCTAAGGCAGCAGTACAGTCTTGGTCAATTGAAGCCCTTCATAAGGAGCTTGCATTTGTCTTTGGTCATTCTGCATAAATGATGACTTAAAGGTTTCCTCTGAGTAAGGGCTGTTTACATCCATGGAAACACAATTTCAAGCATAAACACAGGAACATAATGTGTGAGCTATAATCTGTAACTATACACTCCGAATTGACTTGGCACATGACCATGAGGGCAACATGACTCATCTTTTCAGAAGTGTATGAGCTAACCAAGGCAGCGCAGGGTGGAGCCCATACAAACCCAGCCTGGCTTGGCTAGTTCCTGATGAGTGTCTAACGCAGGCCTTATCCCAGCTCACACTCGCTCATTCCAAGCAGCAAACTGTGAAAAAGTTATGATAATTTGTCATACGGTAATTTTTACAAGAGATAAGTCAAATCAGTCTTTAGTGAGTTCATCCAAATAACCAGTGTTCATCTTAAAAACATTAATCAGGAAAAAAAAAATATGTTCAAAGCTTAACACTGGACACATATTAAAGTTTGAGCTCTCCATTTTCCCAGACTGATTGGCTGCTGCAGTATTGGACATCCATTGCCACAGTGCATTCTGGGCGTCAGGCCAGACAAGTGCAAAGGAAGGTATGACTAACAGGTTTGACCTGTACACTGGGTTGCACTGTCCAATAGACACCCAAACAGGAATTCTGCCCTGTATTATACCCACAACCCACTGTTGTGAAATCAGATGTATCCCACTTTGACTTCTATACATTAAGGGTTAAAAAAAATAAATAAAAAATCTCAACAGCACTATTGCAAGTTTTCCCTGACATTTCTGGTTTAAACCCCTTTAAGGGGCAGATTAAGATTCAATCAGTCCAAATACCACCTTCGTCAGCATGGTGCCAACTCTACTGGAAAACTAGATTCATTGGTAGAGAACAAAAGAACAAAATTAAATATAAATATGGTAACTATATATTAAAAGGCACCCTCTGAACACCCCAATTTGTAAATCTGGTTCATCCAAAGTTACCAAGAATATTCCAAATAAATCCTTCAGCTGAAATCTATTTCGTTTAACTTTATTTTTTTGCCATCTCCAGCATGGTGACAAAGGCCTCGAGTGAACAAAAAGGAAAAAAGAAAAGCTTTCTACCAACACACCATAGCAAAAATTGGGTCCATCAGAAGAACCAACCTGCAAAATGCTGGTAAAGCATCCATAAACACCTTTCTACTGGAGACAAATACAGGCTTCAACACTTTATTTAAGGTTGTCAATGACAGCCAAAATCAGGCTGGCTGCTATTGCGTTACAGAGGTAATCGCACATGGCCATCACATTCTTCTTTCCACTTCTATACAATGGAGACTGGCATTTAGAAATTTCACTGAAGTTGGTTTCTTAGTGATTTTACTTAAAAAGGAAAAAAAACTGAAATGTTTCCGGTAGTACTCAAAGTACTGCAAGTACTACAAAGTGCTAACTACCAGTACACATCTCACTTTGGGAAAAGGCATTCAATCAAGAGAAATGACCATGTTAGGCAAAAGGTATGGCACCTGTAAAGGGTGGGGCAGGGGGGAATAGGGGGTGGATAAGGGGAAGAATAAGGGGAGGGGGCAGGGAAAAAAAAAGGCAAGTGTCAGTTAGGGCCATCCCCTTCTTTAAAACTCATATGCATATTCCCCCAAAAGGCATAAGTTCTGCACGCTATTCATGTAATATATGTATATAAAAAGAGACAAAAGTGGATCCCATTGTTTAACATTTAGGAATGTAAGTGGCCAGACCAACATCTTAAAGGCAAAATAAAGTGGAATGAAAAAACCCTAAAAGAATAAAACAAAAACTATGATCCGAGAGAATGCCAAAAACAACCTAACAAGATTAAGTTGTTAAAAGTCCAGCACAGTATTGGAAGGAGAAGAAAAATGGGAGTACAATCGCAACAAAAACTGAGGTTGCTTGTGAAGGCCATAGCTTTGGTGACAAAACAAAAAACCAAAAAGCAGGAGATTTGTTAAGGTGGTGCATGTTGCAGCCTGAGCAGCCCAGTCTCTCTTCCTATTTGGTAAAGGCCTTGATGCCCACTGCAGACTCTTCCCCCATAGCTGAGAGCACAGTAATCTAGGGAACAAGGAGAATGGAGTTACATAAGTCAAACAACGGAAGGGAAAAAGCTGGCCGAAGAAGAATATCATTCCAATTTTAAACCAAGATAAATCATATGCATCAGCAAAAAAGGCAACAGAACAGTGTTCATAAACCAAGTTTAACTTAAACCAAGGACAAATTTAAATAAATAAAGACTAAAAAAGGTACTAACCATCATATCTTCACCAGCTCCATGTTTGGATTCGATTTCCTTGCCCAAGTCACCATCTGGAACACGAAGGTCCTCACGCACGTCACCGTTGTCCAGCATAAGGGAAAGAAACCCTTCGTTGATGTCGACCAGCTGAGAGAGAAAAGAGCCAAGAGTTCATCATCCAACATGTCTAATACAGAAACTGGGAAAAACTGACTATTTAACATGGAAGCAGAAGCTCAATTATGTGTTCATAACAGAGCTATAAAGGTCTAAAACCTGTCAAAGCAGTCTTATTATTCTGCCCCACAGCAATTTCAAATAAGCTACAAAACCATATTCAGTCACAGACAAAGTTCATTCTACAAGTTTAGAAAACTATAGAAATCTGTGCTCTAACTGCAACACTAGTCTTGATGTAAAGCATACTTAAGCAAGTTAAAGAGAATAGAGTTACACTATGTGCAAGAATTACAGCACAGCTAACTCTAATAAGCACCATTTTCCCACATCTGGAACTACTGCAAATGACACTGAATGCAAAACCCACAAAGGTTATGCTTCAGAATCTTCATGAACGCGACTATATACCTATTTGTACAATGTACCACCGAGCAACTGCTGGCTATGCAGCTTGTTACAAGATCACACTGTGAAATAACTATTAACTCCAGTATCACCTTAGCTAATGTAAGAAACATGCATTTTTTTTGTAGGTCAGACTCGTGTGCGCTCATTTTACATTATTTTATGATGACAACTTAAATCTAAAAGTGGGAACAGGCGCCATGATCTTGTATATTATATAACCAAACTGCACCTCAAGTTCTGTTAACACTTCAACAGTTCTAGGAAGACAGAGGGCCTCACTGACCAATATCTTAAGTTTTTCTTAAATCTGTTCTTGAAAAAGGTCCTAAGAAGCAGCCTGTCAGATTGACATGGTCTTAAACTGCAGAACTGCACCTTTGTGCTGCTGAATGTGTGTAGATTCTGTTCTCACCTGAAAACAATTTCCAAATAAGAAAACACTGGTAACTGCCAGAATCTTTGTAAAAACTGCATAAGTGGGTTTTAAGAAGAAATTAATTCTTAAGAATGGTTGGTGAATGAGGCCCATTAATATCATCTGCTATTGAAACCCCATGAACCCTGTTCAATCAATAAATCACTGCAGGTGTGAATGAAACAACCTAAACATGAGTGTTGCACCTTGTGTTGTAGGTATACAAGTTTAATCTACATTTTTATAAAACTAGGTAGGTCTTGTAACCGAAGACGCGAGACAGCATTTAGCTATGTCGATCGATCTCAACAAGAGGAGATACGCCAACAACTCTGACATTTTACATGTTCAGCAAAAACGAAAAAGCAAATGCGCAGCACTATTCAGAGGTTACTGCCAGCACAGGGCAGTACTCTGGGCCTGACTCTGCCCAGGGTAACACCTTGTCTTAAAAACAGTCACAAGAGTCCAAACAATGGATGTTTGGGACTGCAACATGTTGCTTACCTGGTAATCATTTCTCTTTATGTTGGGAACATCCATGTTGTGGGTAGAGGGGCAAATATCTTCATACTTCTTATTAGTGAAAATGTCGATACCGACCAGGTGAACCTACAGAAAACAAGGGCAAGCAATTTACCCTAAGTACACAAAAATGGAAAGAAAGCATGTACTTAAAATAACTGTGGGTGGTCTAAATGAGTCAGATGAGAATAGTCACCTTAGCATGACCGTGCTTCCCAGTTTTTGAAGTGGACATTTCAACGATTTTGCAGGGACGACCTTTCAGGACCACAAATCCGTTTTTGCGCAGGGCACTGCACTGCTGTGGGTAGGTCTCAGAGGCCCCAGCATCTCCACTAGTGAAATCAAGATCTGGATCTGCCATGATGGGGTCTATTCAAGGGGCACTGCAAAGACAAGATGGAAAAAAATTAAGTTTTATTCATTAAAACCAAAAAAGCAAGAAACAGCCAAAAAAAGCTTAGACACTCCAACAAAAGAATGTATGGGCTACTTTAAGAGGCACACCCAGGTGTGGACAGGTGTTCAATTGTTCAGCTTGTATAATACCCATAATAAAGCACTGCCAAAAGAACGAGAGCAGCCACACATGAGCCTACGGTCATCATACTCAATCCCAAGCACTGGCTAGAGAGTTACAAAGCCCCCCAGCACTGGGCTGTTGAGCAATGGAACTGCATTCTCTGGAGTGACTGAGCTCCATCCAGTACCTCTGAGGAGATGAGTGATCCAGAACATCTGTACCTGACCTGAATGCAATCAAATCCTCACAGCAATGTTCCAACATCTAACGTTAAGCCTTTCCAAAAGAGTGGAAGCTGCTACTGCAGCAAATGGGGGGCAGATTCCCTATTAAAACACTGGATAAGCAGGTGTCTATTAACTTTTTAAAACCAATTAAACAAAACTAAAACTTGTTTACGAGTTGTTTCTTGAAGCGATCACAGACTCCGGGTGTGGTGCCTCCAACACTGCCCCACACAACCGTGGCCAACTTTTTAACCGGCTACGTCATCTGTTTCATGCGGTCGGGGCAAATTAGCGCTCCCGAAATCCACTTAAGTGGTCTAAATAACGGTTCGCAGGCATCTGAAAGCGGTCGCACAACCGTACAACAACTTTTTAAACGAGAAGTGAAAACCGGGAGCAGAGATCATGCGCTCGCTAACCTGCCGCATCATGGTGCTCTGGTTTCACGCCCAAAGGCCGGGCGCTGCTTTAATAAGACAAAAAAACAGAAGCAGACAAAAAGCACACGAGTCCTAACGGCTCTTTAAAAAGCTGAATTAACGACTCTTAACGATTCCGGACGTTAAGAGAGCGGAGTACCTCACCGGGAACGGCGAGAAAACTTTTTAACAGTACAATGAACACGCAAGGCCAGATGTGACTCGCTAACTCAGGAGCACTTCTCGGTTAACGTTAGCTACCCACCTAGCCGGCTAACTCTGCTGGAAAACGAGGCTGAAGTTGGCTTCCTATTCGAATTCTCCGTTCCACCTTAAACGTACGGCAGTTTCATTCCGGCGCCTCGGCCGCCAGAACGTAACCGCCGCACATTTAAGGTGGACCGGAGAGTTGGAACAAGAAGCCAACTCCAGCCTCGGCAAAGGAAAAGGGTTTTGTTAGAGCGGCAGAAAAGGAACCCATTCAGCTACTTTAACCCCACAACGACATCCACAACGATACGATACCGCTCGAAAAACAGCGCAAGTGGACACATATGCTAGCTAAGGCTAACGTTAACGTTACTTCAACGTGGTTTGCTAAGCAGTTAACGTTAGCGGCTAGCGCTAGCCCCACTGCTGGAACAACTCCCTGCTCCCTTAACCGTGTTTCTGGGTTTGAAAACAACCACAGCGCCTTAAATATGAATGAAATCAAGTTAGTCTCAGCACGGTAACGACATGCTCACTGCTCGCGCGCCTGGGAACGTGACCAGTCACGGCGCGGAAGGCCTCGTGCAACGAGCTGGCTAGCCCGCTAGCTAACAAGCTAACTCCTAGTTACTCAAGCTCAGTCTTACAGACTCTTTTTTAGAGAAACAGAAGCTCAGTTATCATCGTCCGACACAGCAGGCGGCTCTATCAGCCCGGTCCGGCTCACGAACGTGCTCGGTAAGAGTCAACGAGCGGCTATACTACAGAAAATTTCCCTTTTTCTGCGTGAGAGAAAGGCACGCGCCGCACGGCACTTACTTCCAAGAAAAAAAGGAATGTCAATACGCACGCGCGCCCAATTTTACTGCGGCACCCGTATCGTGGGCGGAGTCTGCGCTTCTTCCGCGGAGAGATCAAGGCCTGTTTAGGGCTGCGGGAGCACAGCGCCCTGGCCGCTTAGGAGGATTGGCTACGCTCGAAAAAAGAGGAGAGTAGGGTCTGACTGCAGAACAGGAGGCAGCAGTTCCAGGACCGCATGTTTTCGCGACACTGCTCCCTAGCGAAGTGGATATAAGGACCGCATTTAACACGTGGGAAAGAGAAAGCATCCCAGTTTTAAATGTTTAAATGTATATATTACTTGTGGAATCTTGTTGGTTGTTATTGTTGATATATTAAATAAATATTATGGCACCAAAGCCTTTCTTGTGTCTCAAATATCCGGTTGAGATTTAGTGACTGTAAAAGCAATATGTGCAATTGATTGTATCTTTATTTTTACACAATTACACAAAATGCAACTCTTAGTAAACAAGTTTAATTCTGAGAAAGTGTTTGGATGGAATAAGCCTCCAAAACTGTAAGTTAGATAAAATAGTAGTATTTTTAAGTTAGATAAAATAGTAGTATTTAGGTGGAATAAGCCTCTAAAACTGTAAGTTAGATAAAATAGTAGTATTTGGGTGGAATAAGCCTCTAAAACTGTAAGTTAGATAAAATAGTAGTATTTAGGTGGAATAAGCCTCTAAAACTGTAAGTTAGATAAAATAGTAGTATTTGGGTGGAATAAGCCTCTAAAACTGTAAGTTAGGTAAAATAGTAGTATTTGGGTGGAATAAGCCTCTAAAACTGTAAGTTAGATAAAGTTGTAGTATTCAGGCGGAAAAAGCCTTTAAAACTGTAAGTAGTTAGGTAGACAGGAAGGAAAAACATATGGTCCTGGAATTGCGGTCCTGAAACTGCTGCCTCCTGTTCTGCAGGAATATAGTATAGGGGAGTATAGAAAAAAGATGGTTCTTCAAGGGTTCCTTAATAAAGACAGTGAGTTCTTGTAGAGCCACACTGAAAGAACCATTTGCATGCTTAACCCTGTACTGCACGCATTATGAGACCAATTTAAATAATACATAAAATGGTCCTTGATTTATTTGTTCGGACCTATTTATTAAATTCAAAAACATAACATGAACGCTCAGAGAACCACTCGCATGCTTAAAAGGTTCAGTGCATGGTAAAGTGGTTCTTCAGATTGATAGAGAATCTGTTGTATATCGTTCTATATAGAACTTTTGGTGTTATAGAACCATTTTCAGGAAGGTTTTATATAGAAACATGTACCACCTTCTTCATTACTATTTTTGTCTTTTTGTCCCATCACAATCACTGTACTTTGACCCCCAAGACAAAAAGTTTGGGCACCCATATGGAAAAATATATTCCAAAACTATTTATCAAATATATTTTTGCAATTTATGAAAATGGCCAAAAACGTATTAAAAACGTCAAATTTATTTGTATTTGTTATTATGCATGAACTGAATGAATGGAACTTTGCATTAACCATGTACGTCTGCAGTAAGACACTCACACACAATGCATTTCAGATAAACAAGATATAAAATCATAACTGCACTTTCACAGAGTATCAATACCTACAACACTCTCTTTTGTTTTGTTAAAGGTTCATTTGATCATATTTAAAATTAAGATACCGGAATACAAATTCATTTCAGAAGGGATTCAACAGTGAAGTGCAGAAGACAGGATTTTGTCTGTTTTCATTCATTTTCAAATATATTTGATACATACATTTACATACATTTATTTTTGTATGGTACATTTCTATGTGTAATATTTCCCCATACATTTAAAAAATGTATTTTAAAATATATTTGGTTAATATGGCAACATATTCTGAAATACATTTTAGTGTTTGGAATATATTTTTCCATGGATTGCAATATTTTTAAAATGTATTTGAAATCCACCAAAATACATGCGCATATATTTTTTTTTCCATATGGTCACCCCTGTTTCAGAGGCATTACATGCTGCAGACTATGAGTTCTATATAGAACCACTTCATGCTTGAATGGTTCTTTGCATGGTGAAATGGTTCTTCAGGTTGATGGAGAATGTTTTGTATATGGTTCTATCTAGCACCAAAAAGGGTTCTTCCATTATTATGATGTCAAGCTTGTAACAATAGAAGAACCGTTTAAGGTGCTATACAGAACCTTTTTCAAATATACAGCACATCCTCCGTCAATCTGAAGAACCCTTTCATGATGCAAAGAACCCTTTAGTCATGCAAAGGATTCTCTAAAAAAGGTTCTATATAGCCCATTAAAGAGTGTTTCTTGACATCATAATAATAGAAGAACCATTTTTGGTGCTATATAGAACTCTTTTCAAAAAGGTTCTGTGCAAAACCATATACAACACATTTCCATCAATTTGAAGATTGCTTTTACAATTCTGAAAATAATAATAATAATAATAATAGTAATAGTAATAATAATAATGTTTATTTATATAGCACTTTTCATGCCGGAGGCAGCTTAAAGGGCTTTACAGACAGGTGATAAAACATAGTTATACAAGAAATCATAAGTGTTTATTTAGAATCAGAAGAAAATGAAACTGATCAAATTAAAAGATAAAAACCACAAGACATAGAGTTTTAATTAAATGCTGAGTTAAGGAGATACATATTTAGATGCTTCTTAAAAGTGAGCTCTGAGATTGACTGTCTAATAAAAGGTGAACTGAGCTCCACAGTTTAGAAGCAGAATAACTGAAAGAGTCTCTCAATGTTTTCTGTATTTTACAGAAGGTGTTTGTAGAAGGTCAGTATCTGCAGATCTAAGATCATAAACAGACACTCTGTGATGTAAGCGGTGCTTTAAGGTCATTCAGAGCCTTAAAAACTAGTAGCAGAACTTTAAGATCTATCCTGAGTGATACAGACAGCCAGTGTAGTTCTTTTAAAACAGGAGTGATCTGATCTCTCTGTTTAGTTTTTGTTAGGATGCTGATGCATTTTGTACGAGTTGTAAAGGATGTATTGTTTTCTTACGAAGTCCAGTAAGAAGATCATTACAGTGATCAACTCTGCTGGAACAAATGCATGAACAAGTTTCTCTGCGTCGCTCTGAGAGAGAAAAGGCAGAACGACATTTCTCAAATGATAAAAAAAAGAGCTCTTTAATCATGAAAAGGGTTCGAGTGTTCATGATTCTATATAGAACCATTTTCATTACTGAAGAACCCTCTTTTTTAAGTGTGCATGTTAGTTTGCATGTTAGCTGTGCTCTACTCCTTATTGCTCTATTTACGTTTTCTCTGTGACGTGATTACGCTGTGATAGACTTGATGGGACCTACATAAAAGTAACCAAGGCGTCCATGACTGAGTTAATCCTCCTCGACTTAAGCAGCGGGTTATTTTCAGAGAATAAGTATAGTGTATATTTTGGTCCTATAGTGCACTGTGCAAAGATACGGATATTTCAGATAGTGATATATAAACTTTTTACATGCAACATGTACCGAGTACATATCGCTGTTGTCAGAATAAAACCTTGTATGTCTAAAACGACAACTTTACAGCAGAAGGAAAAACACACCTTACTTTTAATGTAAGTCAATAGAACCAGACTTTTTCCCAAGCAATTTTTGGCCATTTATTTTGGTCTGTTCAGCATGAAATTTACACACAATGTAAAGAGCAACAGGTATTTTCAAATTATATCAGAAACTGAAAAACGACAAAAATGGAGATAAAAGGTTTTGTTCCGACAGCAGTGATATTCTGCTTATGAACAGTCACTACAGTAACAGCTTCTGAATCACACTTTTATGAGCTCATGCTCATTCATCTTGACAGCCTTCAGCTGGCAATGCTAACAAGCACAGTGAATTGGTTTGACCCAGTGCATTTCAAAACCTGTCCGTTTCAGAACCTGCTTGTGGGAGCTGATACCTTCTTATTGACACTGCAAATTACAAATAAATACAGCACAGGTTTGATTTGATACATCAATTTATTAAAAAACAGCAAAGTTTCTAATGCTTTATGTTACATGGGAACAAACTGTGAATGTACTCTTCAAAGTTGGAGCTCATATGTCCACCACTATGTCCGTGTCATTTAGAACCCCTGAAATCCTGCCATCCCCAAATTCTGGACATCAACAATTTGAACATTTTTTTTTTCTACCAAATTAAGACAGAAAAAAGGAAATACCAGAAAATCTTATCAAAATCAGTAATACACTTTATTGCTAATAATCCTACCTCTGACCTAGCTTAACCATCCCTTAGGTGTACTTTTCATTTACAGTGTTGTTTCCATTCAGCCTCATCCTCAGACAGAAATATGATGGGTCATTTTTTTTTTTTTCCGAACCAGACCAGGAAAAATTTCACCATACAAAAGAAAAAAGTATCAGCATTTCATTTTGGCTATATTCAGCAGTGAAACCTATCTTAAGGAAAAAAATGAAGGAAAGCATCGAACAATACTGGGAAAAAAAATCTGAAATAGGATAAACTGTTATTACATAAAGCACTGATATTAATCATCTCTGACATTCTAATATAGATTTCATAGCACTTTCAGACCAACAAGCTAATCCAAAATACAGCTATAGAAAAGAATCCCTTTGCAAAACCAGTAATAATACTGTTGCTTCCAAGTACAACGACATACCAGAAATGATGTACTGTACAAACCAATAAATAGGTCAAGCAAGTCTGGGTTCCACACAAATGGGCAATGTCCATAAAATGCTCGTTTTATGGTAAGTCGGAGCTCAGCGGTGTGTCGGAATACAACCGAAAAAAGGTGCTTTACATTGATAGAATGAAACAGGTGAGAGCAGTGGAGTGGACAACTGGACCCCATGTACTAGGCACAAATTAGACGAGATCAGGAGCTCTTTGAAGACCTAGCTACATGTTTTTCTAGTGTTCATTTTCATCAACGAAACCCATTCTGTTTTGGCAGCATTCAGAACATGTCATCATACAAAAAAAGAAAAAAGGAAAATAACAGAGATATGATATTCACGAGGTGAAAAAACAACATGGGTATGCCTGATCTTGGACACAAATGCTAGCAGCTTCAGTGTGCTCAGAAGAAGTGAAGGCTTAGCCAAACAAAACAACGTACCTCGTCTACGTTCTGTTTGAGGACGTGGCTTTTGGGCTTTAAAAAGCTGGGACTGCTTCAGTAGAGCCAGCTGGACGATCAGCTGCTGTAATGTAGGGGTGGGCGGATCGATACGCAACCGATCACAAAAATATATCGATACTAATTTTTGATGTCCACATTTTATCGGGTTTTCACTTTTTTACGTGAACAAGAAGACGAAGTAAGAAGTGACGCTATCTGTATTTGGACATCAGTCTTTGTATTACACACTTAAAAAAGATGGTTCTTCAAGGGTTCTTTGAGTTCTGTATAGAACCATTCCATGCTAACATGGTTCTCTGCATGGTGAAATGGATCTTGAGTGATGGAGAATGTGTTGTACATCTCGAAAATGGTCCTATATAGCACCAAAAAAGGTTCTTCTATTGTTACACTCTTAAAAAAGATGGCTCTGTAAGGGTAGTAAGTAAAGAAAATGCTTCTATATAGAACCATGAACACTCAAAGAACCGTTGTCATGATTAAAGGGCTCTTTGCATCATGAAAGTGTTCTTCAGATTGATGGAAATTGAGCATGAATGTGCTATAGACGGTTCTATATAGAACCTATGTAGCACAGGTTCTATGTAGCTTGACTTTGTAACAATAGAACCCTTTTGGGTGCTATATAGAACCATTTTCAAAAAGGTTCTATATAGAACCATCTACCTCACAGTCTCCATCAATCTGGAAAACACTTTAATGATGCAAGAACCCTTTAATCATGCAAAGGATTCTCTTAAAAAGGTTCTATGTAGCACCTTAAAGTGTTCTTCTATTGTTTTAAGCTTGAGATTGTAACGACAGAAGAACCCCTTTTCGTGCTATATAGAAACATTTAATGATGCAAAAAGAACCCTTTTATCATGGAGAAGGCTCTCTGAGTGTTCATGGTTCTATACAGAACCATTATTTTTCCTGAAGAACCCTTAAAGAACCATCTTTTGTAAGAGTGTAAAAGCTTGACAGCGTAACAGTCGAAGAGCCCTTTTTGGTGCTATACAGAACCATATACAACACATTCTCCGTCAATCTGAAGAAGCATTTCCCCATGCAAAGAACTATTTAAGCATGATATGGTTCTAAATCATTGCCTGTACTAAAGAACCCTTGTAGAACCATCTCTTTGAAGTATGTACTTGGTATCAGATCAAAAAGAGAATGAGTGTTATCGCCCATCTCTGCTCTACTGTTATCAACTTATTTGCCATTATCCCAGTTTACTTTGTTTCAGAGAACCATCACTAACCTACTAACCAGTCACTACCCAACTGAATATCGAAGGATGTATTACAGTCAAGACTGCTTTTTTATTATTATAAGTCCAGATTAAGACAAAGTGAGACCAAACACGCACACTATAATGAAAACTCCATAGAAATGAGTAGAAATACAGAAATCCACATTTGCAGGCAGCACATGAAAGAGAGTGACACATTTCAACCCCACGTCACAGTTTTATGTTTTTGTGAAGGTACAACTGACCGTAAGATCCCAAAAGGTAACAGGGGCGGCTAGTGAAGCCTTCCAAACATGCAGAGACACATTCACGCTCACTCACAATTCACGGATTAATGCTTTAGGAAACGTGAGGGGTACGTGTTAGACGTTTCGTTCTGGGTGGCATTTGTGACCTAAATCTGCTCCTGGGGCCGATCTGTCTGCAGTGTGCAGCTCTTATCTCCTCACTCCAACAGCCACTGTTTGCAGACTGTCTATTACACAACTTCCCTTTGACCTTCCACTTTCATTTTCTCCATAGCGACTCCTGCTGTTCGCAGGCGCTAATAACAACAGATGTTCCGGGTCACGGCACCAGCAAAATGACTCTTCAGACAGAACTATTAGCCTTCTAAAGTTTCTCACTCTAAAATTCAGTCTGAACAAGGAAAATGTTAAGTTTTCTAAAAAAAAAACCCCATAAAAATTCAGATCTAATGTCAAAATTCCATTTATAGTAGCTGGAATTATATTTTAGCAAAATAATTCAATGTTTGAACTTAAGTAACCTGGACGTCTTAAAATGTTTAGTTCATTAAACTTCTACACTTTTAAAAATGATGGTTCTTCAAGGGTTCTTTAGTAAAGAAAACTGTTCTATATAGAACCATGTACACTCAAAGAACCCTTTCCATGATTAAAGGGTTATTTGGAATATGAAAGCTTTCTTCAGATTGATGGCGAAATGTGTGGTAGATGGTTTTATATAGAATCTTTTTTAAAAAGGGTTCTGTATGGCACCAAAAAGGGCTCTCCTATTGTTACGATTCAAGCCTGTTACAATAGAAAAACCCTTTTTGGTGCTATATAGAATTTTTTCACAAAGGTTCTAGATAGAACCATACATTCTCCATCAATCAAAGGGTTCTTTGCATCATGAAAGTGTTCTTCAGATTGATGGGGGATGTATTACAAATGGTTCTATATAGAGCCTTTTTGAAATTGGTTCTGTATGGCACCAAAAAGCGTTCTCCTATTGTTACGATTCAAGCCTGTTTCAACAGAAGAACCCTTTTGGGTGCTATATAGTATCCTTTTCAAAAAGGTTCTACATAAAACCATACATTCTCCATCAATCAAAGGGTTCTTTGCATCATGAAAGGGTTCTTCAGATTGATGGAGAATGTGTGGTAGATGAACCTTTTTGAAAAAGGTTCTATTTAGCACCCAAAAGGGTTCTTTTTTTGTAACAAGCTTGACATCGTAACAAAAGAAGAACTCTTTTGGGTGCCATTTCACAATGCAAAGAAGCCTTCGAGGGTTCTTCGAGTGTTCATGGTTCTATATAGAACCATTTTCTTTACTAAGGAACTTCTGAAAGACCATCGTTTTTAGGGGTGTGACATTAAGTTAGATGAACTATAATCTGTGTTTTATATTCTGTTAACTTATTATTTGAGGTTTAATAATAATAGGTTAATTTTAATGGAAGAAACAATTTTGCTAATGAAATTTTTACAGGTTACTCAATTTTCATGATTAAACATTAAATTTTGACATATTACGTTTAATTAATTAAATACTAATTGTGCAAATTCAATTTTCACCAGTAATTAATCAATTCAAATGTAATATTTAGAATTATTCATAAAAATGTAATTATGATGTAAAATTTAGTTCATACTAATATTAATTGTATGAATTGTTCACCTGGTTCCTATTAAAATGAATTGGAAAAAAGCTATAAATCTTTGTGAGAACTTAAATCTTACATGCTAAAATATAAATCCTATTACTAAAAGTTCAATTTGATTGAACACTTTTTCTGATATCAAGAAACTTTTGGTCTAAAGCTAAAACAGCTCTGAGTCAGCACAGCAGCACTCCAGTCTAAATGAGTTTCCTCACAGCTAACGTTGACGGACAGTCTGTGAAGTCTGTTATGGAAAAAGGCGTGAACGATATTCCCCATCGTGTCGCACACAAACGTGCAAAAATAACGTGAACAATCTGTCGCCGTCCCAAAGCGACTGCTAAAAATATCCAGACGTTTAGAGCTGTTTAGAACGAACAATGTGCCCACAGTAAGCAGTTTACAGGAATTCTACTGTATATAATCCGTTGTGCAGACTATCTCTGTTAGTTTATGAGCTAATTTTGGCACCGGTATTAAAAAACTCATTCACTTTTGAGTGTGTAAAATTCCTAGTCTCTGAATTAAATGGAAGATCATAAGGCCAATTGGAAATCAGACAGAAGCCAAGAGCCATGTTATGTCATTTTATATCAAAGACGCTGCATGGCCTGAAAAAATCAACACTTTGTTTCATCTCCAGTCTAAATATTGCCTTGCCTTGAGTAAACAGTGAAAATTTATGCCATGACCCGAATACAAAATCGCAATTGAACGACCAGATGAAAGAAATGAGGTAGGTTTAGAGGAAGCTCGACGCACAAAACTCTGTTTTTTCTTCACTGAACTCCAAAGAAAAGGCCAAAAAAAACGGAAAATTACTGTAGTTTTGCAGATGGATTGCTCGGAGAACCACGTACATTACCAAACACTGCTCTCACAGAGTCACAGTTTCAGAGTGTTTTGGTGGTCAGACGCTTTGTTCGGAACTGAGGCGTGAACGTTTACAGGACGACCCGGGACGCACACGGAGGGTGGTGGAGGATATCACTCTAACTCGCAGTTAGAAGTGATGGATCCATCTGTGGGAGAGCTGAGCACCTTACTTGCAGTCATAAGCCTCCAATGTTCTCCCCTGGCCTTTATTGCACTTGGACGTCCAAACTAAAATACAAAACTACAGCATAGTCTTAGAACCATGTGAAACGGACCTTTATTTTCCCAGAATCAGAAGAAATGGACTGGAACGGCTCGTAATTCTGATGTGTGGTACAAAAACATCCAGGCATCCCTTTCCAGATTTGTCTTAACTACTGTTGTTTTTTTGTACGTATGGATGCTAAACCTTTTTTCCAACATTCACCCATACACACATACATATAGGACATACGTACAGTACTCACGGCTACAGTGTGACATAATGCAGCTGTAAAAAACAAAGTGGTGATGAAATGTGTTCCACGAGAGTTTGGAGTGTAAAACATACAAGGCTGAGCACACACACACACACACACACACACACACACACACACACACACACACACACACACACACATCAACCTCTTCAGCGAACTGTTTTGTCTGAGAGGGTTTTCCATGTATAGCCCAACAGCAATAAATTATTGTGTTGAAAGTGTCTAAACAGTTACAATGTTTTGTTCAATAGTCAATAGTCACTCTACACAGGAGAGTCTATCCCAGTTCAGTTCCATTCTACTAATAATAACCTTCTCCAAAGGAATCTGGGAACATATTTGCCATGAAAAAAAAAGTTAAGAACCCCGCGGCCACAGGAGATTCTGGATAGAGGTTGTTCTTCTCTGGCGGCCCCTGGTGGTCTGGGGAAATCGGTCACTAACTGACTGTGACCGTTCAGATGTCTCCGGCTTTCTGGAGCAGCTTCCGGGAAGTCTTTATCTTTATCCTAACCGCCATGCTGTATTCCACACACTGTGGTTTTCCCTCATTTTTCAAAACAGAACATGTCCACAGACACAACGCGGGGGGAGGATGTGGATGGGTTACCAGTTCATCATGGAGTTTCTGTTCAAGGTCATGAAGAAAACTTGGCTACTGCCTCCTGATCTGACTGAGGCAAAGAAGACCTGGCCAAGAAAAGCAGAAAGCAGAGTCTCATCAGAGAAACAGATGTTAACAGAAGCTCTTTTTACACACAGTAAGCCAGATTGTTATATTATTACCTACTGATCATTGTGCATCATTTTAAACCATAATACATTCTAAGCACTTGTTTCAAACTCATTTCAACTCAATGCACAATTCACAGCGTCTACTAAAAAACATGAAAACTAATGAACAGTGAAAAGTGACCAATCCTATGCAGTGGGGTGTCACTGTTCATAGGAAAACAATTTAGTGATTTTAACATACAAAATTGTGTGTATTCTGCAAATACAGGGATAACTGCTGTGGAATTATTTCGCCCATTAAGTTCAACAACTATGCAACAACCGTGTTCAACAACTACAAGTCTGTTTTCTAGGTATTTTGACATTTTTGTTAAAAATATGTTGCCTACCATACCAAGGTCATAAGGTCAATGTGTACGAATTTTGGCAGACATCATTTAAGACCCCACATCTATTATAAACTGATTAATTCTAATAACCTTTCCCATCATTTGTGTTCTATTGGCTTCAGTTGAGGTGCATTGTGCTTGGACCCCAGTGATCGCCATTTGTGGACAGTTGTGTAGGTCTCACAGCAGTTATAGTCCACAGAAATCAACGTGTTCTACATCAATTTTATGCAAACACTAAAAGAAAGCTGATTGCTTTGGTTGCTAACAATGATAATTTACATGTCAACCTTTTTCACCCACTGTTCGAAAGCTTTTGAAGGAAGAAAAATGGCAAAATTAAACACCACTCTTCACGTTGATAACATGAAATGACAAAAATGTGTAAAATTCATTCAAACCAACATTTTATCAACAAAATCACTAACAATGCTGCAAAGAGTTTATATGAGTTTAAGAAATTTGACAATTTAGAACTGATGATTAATCTGACAACTAAAGCAGTGAGTGCGTATATATGCATTCAATAATCCGATCATAATTGGATTTCTGCAGTTATCCAATTATTCAAACGGTCATGTAAACACCATACTCCGATCTAGAAATCTGATTAAGGAATCTGATAAAGAGAGCTGGATTTTAGCTCAGTAATCAGATTTCTTAGTGCATGTAAACTCTTACTCTGATTTCTGTCGGATTTCTCAGTGTGTGCATGTACGAGAACAGATGGTAGATGTAGCGAGACGCAGGAGCGGCGCTGAAACCAAATGCGAAATAAAGGAACTGAATATTCTTCATCTTCTAGATGATGTAAGTTCATATTTTCAGGTAAAGTGGCGCGATGTTTAAAAAAAAGCTGCAGTATGAGTTTTACATTATGTTTACAGCACGTCTTCTTCTGTGAGTTTACTGGCTGGTTGTAAAGCAGAAATCTGATTATTGTCTGACTCATGTAGACCTGGAGTTTTCCCATTATCTGATTAGTCAAGTGCATGTAAACGTGTTGATCGGATTACTGACCAAATCTGATTTTCTGCAGGTACTGGATTATTGAGTGCATGTAAACACACTCAATGTTTAATACTGGAGTCGTTTTAATTTTTGACCATAATAAATTATACTGGCAGATATTAGCGGTTAGTGGCGGCAAAGTTTTCATACCGGTCAGGTGCTAGCTGACCAAGACAGTTTCTAAAGTATACCACTTAATCTAAAGTATACCACCTCTATACACTCACCTTGTCGTTTCGCTCAGAGAGAAACTTCAGTCGCTGAGCTCGCTTGTGCATGAAAACTCCGTCGAGGTGTCCCGTTTCCACTGAACGGATCTCAATGGCTTTCTCTCCCCAGCCCATGATCTGGTTGGAGTGGATGTAGGCTGCAGAGGGGGAAGGGGACAGGACAACAGGACATGTGACAGGACAGCGCTGACTCTCATTGCAGTAAAAAGGCTACGTTAGTGAGAAACACCCCATTCCTCGACGACTTCTGACGGCCAACAGCAACCTGAAACTGGCCCAGACTGGAAAAAGACAGGCTTGCCCAAGGCACCCCACACCATCAGGAGGTAATTATTGCAGCAGTTTCTGAGACTCGGAAAATACGTCCTGCTCGGAATCAGCAGTGATTACGGCACTTTTTTTCTCCTTTCTAACCCGAATTCAGCAAGGCTGGTCAAAAAAGACTAAAACACTCAATGTAAGGGGACCCTGTTCTAGATTTAATGCACTGTGGGTCCTCAGGAAACCCTTTGAGACCTACACTGACCATAAAGATTGCTGTGGACTTATTTACAGAGATGCTGATAATAAAACTGTGATAAGATTTTTTACCTTCCTAACAAGGCAGATCACGAGTTTTGGCATAGAAATACTGGAGGGATGTGTACTGTAAGCTGCTATCAGGTTCTGAGTACAGAACTATTAAACAATAAGTTTGGATTGATTAATCACTGAAGAACCTTTTTGTGTTCTGCCCATAAATGTGGTTTTTCTTAGCAACTATTGTGACAAGCTTTACGAAATGTTGGCAAAGATCCCATTTAACCTCAGGAGGAATTGTACACATTTAAAAATTATGGTTCTTTAAGGGTTTTTGGTAAAGAAAATGCTTCTATATAGAACCATGTACACTCAAAGAACAGAAAAACTCTTTTTAGTGCTATATAGAACCCTTTTCAAAAAGGTTCTATATAGAACCATATACAGCACATTCGTCATCAATCTGAAGAACGCTTTCACAATGCAAAGAACCCTTTAATCATGGAAATGGTTCTTTGAGAGTTCAGGGTTCTATATATAACCACTGTCTTTACTAAAGAACCCTTGAAGAACCATCTTTGTTAAGTGTATAGGGCACAACTAGTTTGTGTCAAAGTGCTTCAATTTATACTGTTATCATTTCCAAATGATTTTTTTGTGCTATTTTAATATTGCTAGCTAGCTAAGTTAACGTTACTACGGCATTACTAGCTAATACAACTTCAAAACTTCAACCAGACATTTTTCTCTCACTTTGTTGAATGGGATTTTTGACAGTGTTCCATAAAGCTTTAAGGTGTACCACAGGGTTCTGTTTTAGGCCCTCTTTTACTGTCATTGTACCTGCTACCATTACCTTATACAATTAAAGAGCATGGAATCAATTTTTATCACTATTTGAAGAGCCAGATGTTACCAGTGTTTTATATAAACTAATAACCTCTCTGTCCATTTATAGTGTTATTTTTTGTGTGCTAATTTAATAAGATTGCTAGCTAGCCAAGTTAACGTTACTATGGCATTACTAGCTAATACAACTTCAAAAAGCTCTCACTTTGTTAAATGGGATTTTTGACAGTGTTCTATAAAGCTTTAAGGTGTTCCACTGGGTTCTGTTCTAGGCCCTCTTTTGCTGTCATTGTACCTGCTACCATTAACTCACACTATTAAAGAGCATGGAGTCAGTTTTTATAGCTATGTGGATGCTATACTTATTTGAAGAGCCAGATGTTACCAGTGTTTATATAAAGTAATAACCTCTCTGTCCATTTATAGTGTTATTTTTTGTGTGCTAATTTAATAAGATTGCTAGCTAGCTAAGTTAACGTTACTATTGTACTACTAGCTAAATCTCTCACTCTGTTGAATGGGATTTTTGACAGTGTTCCATAAAGCTTGTCCAACATCACAACAGTTGCTGTGAAAGAATGCATTTGCGGGCGGAGCACTGATAGGCTGATTATTTCGTAAGCGGAGGGGCGTTTGTTTTGTCTGAATCAAAACCCTCAGTTTTGGCAATAACTTAACTGACATAAAATAAATCAGAACATTCACATTCAAGATGAGAACGAACGAACATCAAATGCTAAAAATTAACATTGTAGACCCATGACACGAAAATAGATCATTAAATGTATGATCATTAGTTGTACGAAGACATCCTAAAGGTTAATCTAGTGTTCCTTTTAAACAAACAACAGAATCAGCATCTTTCATCTCTCTGATGGTGGTCGCTCATAGATCTAAAATGGATCCTCTGCTTTAAAGAAGCAGATAAGTCAACATCGTTCAGGATCCATTAAGCTTTCGCCCTGCTTTGCTGCAACGTTTACTATAAAAGATGCATTTGAGGTTTCAAGCACATAGAAAGACAGTAAGATATGTCAAGAGTTTCACACAAAGAATGTGAAGACAAGTCAAAATGAAACAGTATGTTAGCAACACATGGAGTGCTGAAGCTGGTGTCAGTTACCAAACAGTTAGCTACAGACTGCATGTTTCAAACACAAAGGAAGAAAACATAAAAAAACAAGAAAATGGTTTAACATACATACACACACCACCAGTGAACTCTGCGCCAGGACTGGAAGTTGAACTGGAGACTGAGGATGTGCCACAGGCTGGGGGTGGAGTGTGGGGACAGTGCAAGGGCACGAGGGGGCACATGGCTGATTCTAAATTGAGTGTGAGTGGTTTGGTGAAGGAAAAGAGTCCGACTAATGAAGTTGATTCTAATCTAGGTCCTGAAGTTCCCCTGCTCTGAGTATTTTGGCTAATTAAAAAGCCCTTTGTGATTTGAAGTGGGAGCACTAAAGCAGGGAAAACACTACAACGCGCAGGGCAGAGAGGCCAGTTGCACCAACAGGTCACCGACTGCGTTACTAAGCAAAATTGCTATTCGCCACTTGCATACATAATACTAACTAGCTAACTAACTAATCCATGCCACCAATGTAATAACAAAAAAAACAACAACAACATTTCTGTGACATTTTTCAGTTCTTTGTGCAGCACCACACAAGTACTATCTTACAGTGGTTTAATGCATATTCTATAGGAAGAAAGTATTTGTTAGTCTAGTGAGCATTTATCAGGAATACATGATATTGTTTAAGGTGTACCACAGGGTTCTGTGCTAGGCCCTCTTTTACTGTCATTGTACCTGCTTCCATTAACTCATACTATTAAAGAGCATGGAGTCCGTTTTTTATAGCTATGTGTATGATATACTAATGTCTTACAGTGGTTTAATGTATATTGTAAAAGAAAGAATGTATTTGTTAGTCTAGTGAGCATTTATCTCGAATACATGATATTGTTTATGGTGTACCACAGGGTTCTGTATTAGGCCCTCTTTTACTGTCATTGTACCTGCTTAACTCATACTATTAAAGAGCATGGAGTCAGTTTTGTTACCAGTGCTTTATATAAACTAATAACCTCTCTCCATCATCATTAACTGGATGGATAATATTTATTAAAAGATAAATAAAGAAATAAATGTAAATCCTTATTATTGGTAATGAAGCAATGAAGTGGGACTGGGAAGTCGTAAATCTCTTATCAAATGTTCCCAGATTAAATATTCAGTTTATGACCTGTTATTGCAGTGGATTTAAGCAGAGGTGGGTAGTTCAGATCCAGAAAATAAAAATCCTCCCCAATTTGTTCCAACAGCCTGGAAATTTTCCAGCCTCTGCTGGAAATTTAAGCTCACTACAGAAGCCAGGTTGTAGGAAAAAACCTTGGGGAGGGTTTTTACTCTCTGGACTTGAGTTACCCACCTCTGGTCTCAAATGTATGCCCAGGTGCAAGTGTAGCCAGGACCACTAAGTGTTTGGGCTGGAGTTGAGAAACACTGCTTTAAAGAATATGCAGGGACAAAAAAGTGTGCGTGTAATAATGTGTGTGCATGTGTACTGAGGCTAATATGTGTTTGGCTAGATGGGTGAAGGGATTTTCTCAAGGAAGTGCTGGGCTCAGGGGGTGGGCACTGCTAGCAGCTGGGTGACAGGGCTCTGAAAGGAGAACAGGGGCGGTTTGTGTCCAATGAAAGAAACAACCACAACCTACCAACAGAGGTGGGCATCTCTCCCCATTGTAGCACCACGTCTTTAGTGATTCTGCCGTAAGTGTTCACATAGACCCCCTCATCTTCATAACACAGAAGCATCTCCATCCCGTCGGTCTTGGGGAGCACCACAATGGCGTGGGGGGTGACACTGCCCTGAATCTGGGGGAGGGAACACGGGGGGGGAGGGGAAGGGGTGGGGGGGCAGATGAGCCTCGGGTGACAAGTACGAGCGGCAGTGCATAACATTCCCCTCTGCAGGTGACGCTCTCCCCCTTGCTGGCCCGCTGGCACTTCTCCCTGTGAGAAACTGCTGCAACAATAAAGTCCCCCACTCTCCTCAGCACCACAAACTGACCACCCCCAAACTTGCTTTGCACCGTCCACACTGGGGTGCCACATCTTTCTGGTTGCTTTGGTTCACTTTATCAGATACACAGTTTTTTTGGTTGGTCAAAGGTCGTAGATCGGGGAAATGTTTTGCTCTAAGCAATATCCTACTGTTATATGCTTTGCAGCACCAGTCAAATGTTTACACACGCCTACTCTTTTCCTTATTTCTACTGCTTTCCAGTAGAAATATTTTACAAATATTGTGAGGTCATCAAAACTGTCATTTAACACATACGGATTATGCAAGACCAAAGAAAAGTTTGACAAATCAAACTATCATATCGCTGCTGTCAGATCAAAACCTTGTATCTCCAAAACAGTCACTTTACAGTAGAAAGAAAAAACATACTTTACTTTTCATGTAAGTCAATGGAACCAGACATTTTTTCACGTCATTTCGGGCCGTTTCTTTTAGTCCGTTTATCATGAAATTGACACACAATGTAAAAGGCAATAGGCATTTTCAGATCATGTCAAAAACTGAAAAATGACAAAAATGGAGATACGAGGTTTTGTTCCGACAGCAGCGATATTTTACATTCTTAAAAGTATTTTCCCTTTGTGTTGATGTTACACACTCCTTCCTTTTCTCGAGCAGGTTTATGAAAAGCCACCCTCATGACAAGCTTGAAGTAGTTCCACATATGCTGAACTCTTGTTGGAGTAGTTAAAAAAATCAACTACTTATATTTGTCCTAGAAACAAATTAAGCAGTTAAGCATAAACCTTAAGGCCAAAATGCATTTAAGATAATGAAAAACATATATTAAATCAGGTGTGTCCAAACATTTGACTAGTACTGTATATAGCTAGCTCTATAAACATTATTACAAATGGCAGATGCAGATATTACATTCATGTTACTTTCAAAACACATTTAAACCACAGAACCATCTAATACTGGAGTATCTTATCTACTTTGTATGCAGACATTGTTATTGTTTATTAGTGGTATTAGTAATAATAGTAGTAGTAGTATAGAGTCAAAATTAGAAACTCTTTTGTACCAGATACCAACAGACTTGAGTACAATGTCCTTATGGAGGAGGAGGTCACCCGCCCTGCCCCTGAGTGCAGGCTGAGAAAGGGAAAATCTCCTCTACTCAGCCCACCGTCACTTACGTGGGATGGGATGTAGATATCGTACGGGTTCCCGGAGTCAACATCTATCACATGAAAGCCAACGCTGGAGCCATAGATAACCTTTAACCTCTGGCCTTCCTCCACTGTCAGGTCAACCAGCTGAGGCTTATGCTGCAGATCTGTGAAAGACTTTGGAGACGAAGAGAAAGAGAGAGTGTTTAAGTGAATTTCTCAAAATAGACGTGTTAAAAACAACACATACGGGCAGATTTACTAAAAGAGGCGCTAATTACCGACAGTCTACAGACACGTTCTGCTGGCGGATGTGGCCAATTTAACGGGTTATCTACTAAGAAAATCCATGCAAATGAACACAAGCTTTAATCAATGCAATATAAACCTCTGATTAGCTCACATGGTTTTTGTATGAAAGGCAGTTTCCACCACATAGGAAAAAAATATTCTTCTTAGATTCTGGTTCAAACTGTGTCTTCAAATAATGACTTACTTTCTCCAGATTTTGACTTTGTCACAATAAAGTTATTACTCATCAAGAAAGTACATGGTTGTTTCAATATAAGGCATTATTTTGAGAAAAGAAGAGATTATAATTTGGGTTTTTGTTTCGAAACATATTCATTTTATGCTGGAGGGATAAGCTGGATTTCAAGCCAAATACATCTGGATACTGTAAAATTTCTGCTTGATTTCTCAAACTGAGCATGTCCTCTTAGCTATGTGCATTGAAGGCTTTGATATTTCATGTACAAAGTAACAAGTCAAGTCAAGTCATAGTTTATTTATATAGTGCTTTTTACAACAGGTGTTCTCACAAAGCAGCTTTACAGAAAAATTTGGGTCCGAGCCCCCAAGAGCGTCACCAGTGGCGACCGTGGCAAGGAAAGACTCTCTAAGAGCAAGAGGAAGAAACCTTGAGAGGAATGAAGACTCAAAAGGGGAACCCATACTCCTCTGGTCGACACCAGATAGCAAACAGCACGTACAAAGTAACAAAATAATAAGCAGCTTTAGCAACGCAGGGACCGCGCAGGATAACGAGTTTCAATTTGTGCTTTTCACATGGATTTGGAAAAGAAAACGGTCAAATCATTGTTAAAACCTGTTCTAAAGACTCTGATGAGTGTAAATTATACCGTATGATGATATTTTATTGCTATCATGGACGCAGGCATATTGTAGATCTCATCAGCACTTGAAGAACACTGATGTTTCATCAGAGAAAGCATAATCAGCCCTGTGTAACTGGATTTAGTGCAGTGTATTTTGTGAAATGTTGAATAAAATTATTGTTCTCAGAGATTTAAAAGCTTAAAATGTGGCCTTACTAGTGAATTCTGTATGCGTGTGAAAATACTGTGATATTTTGACACACATACACAATTCACTAGTAGTAGTTATGCTCTCTTTGTAATTAAACATCAGTTTTAATTACAAATTACTGACTAATTACTTTAATTACTGATGATATCTACAATATGCTCACGTCCATGATAGCAATAAAATATCGTGATAAGCATCGTGCATCCTGAAAATGTCTTTACATATCGTGATATGGTGTTTTTGTCATTTCACCCACACCTTGTGACCACCTTTGGTTTTTCTAAGGGCTCCTGTTCAATAAATCCTGACAGCCACTTTTTAATGCCAAAATAGAGTAAATCAGAGTAAATCTGCCCCAAAATGCATTCAAATATTTCAGCACAAACCGTGTGCTGCTAATGAACACATCATTTTCGTGAAGCAGCAGCAGAAATCAAATATCCTCTGAACCTACTTTGAAAATAAAAGACTCTACCTTGACCTACTTTGACATAAAAAAGACTAATTCAAAATGATCTGACAGCTAAGGATACCGATAAAAATCTCATTAAAGAGACTCTGAATGAATCCTGTCTCTCACCTTGAAAGCCATAAATTTGTGGTATGGTTTCGGAGCCCAGGCGTAAATCTCCACTGAATTCTTCAAGGCAATCACCAAGAACTTGATCCGCTCGTATTTCACTTTCAAATGAAAAGAGACGGGTGTGAGTCAGAGTATAAAGATACGCAGTACAACATTTATTTTATCTGCAATGAACTTCTTTATTCAAATGTGTTCTTCATTTCCACACAAATGAAATAATACACTGAGACACTTTTGCCATTCACTTCACTCAAAGCTGGCATTTTATTCATGTGGAAATAATATAATATTCATAAAGAAATTCAATGCATTACTTACATTGTTTATGAAAGCTGTAAGCTGTCAAACACTGTCATCAATGGCACATACCGACTTTGTAATGAACACAGCCCTCCAGGTCGCCCACAGTAGTCCAGCCTTGCTTCTTCTCCACCTCAGGATCATTGTGGAGTATCCTGTTCCTCAGCCAGGACAGGTAGTACACTCTCAGTTTGTTCTTTTTGCCTGAACGAGAGACAGAAAAGCATCATGTTAGACTTCAGTGATCCTCTTACTCATCTCAGTGAATGGAGACGAGTTAAACCCTAAAAATCACAGCTGTAGCTGGCAAAAATAAAAGTGTGGTGTAACTGAATTACTTCTCATTTGCAGCTCATTCAAAGCAAGAGGAGAAGTTCAACATTTGCATTTGTAAGTATAAGGAGATTTTATTATGATTTTAATTAGATGAAAAGTCATGCATATAATTTTATGTGGAAAAAAAAATCACCCTTTTTTGCTGTTTTGCCTTTTTTTGACAATGAAACAATAGAAAAGAAGACTTGAACCTGTGGATACAGAATGTAAACTGAATGTAAACAAATTTTTACATAACTATTTCATTACTTAACTACGTATTTACATTTTTAGGGGTGTTCCAACCTAAAAAAGAGTTTCATACCTCATTTGTCATGTTATGCGATATTCTGTAGCACAGCATTATATCCCCCAACCTCATCAGTTAGACAGAACTCGTGATTTTAATCTTAATGAATTTTCATTTGTTCCCCATGTGTTTTCTCTTACAATAAAATCCAGCATGCATTACGCAAATACATCACATACCCATTTGGAATCATTGTGATGTTAACCAATATTGACCGCCGGCCTTATAACCACTGATCTATAGGCTAATCCAGGGGTCGGCAACCCAAATGTTAAGAACAGCCATTTTGTCCTTTCAACAAAAATCAAACCACTTTGGGAGCCACAACATTTTACATCTCAGTATGTCTTTACGTATGTCTCAGTATGCGCTGAGGTTCTAGTATAGGCCAAAAAATATAATATTAATGGAAACACAGAGATTTAAGATTTAGCACAACTATAGCAGCTTTTCTTGCATCTCCGGCAGGAAACAAAAGTAGAACAGTTTCTTGTAAAATGACTCTCAACGTTTGATTTTTTATGAGGCTGAAGTCAGTTTCTCATTCGCCAGCTTCTTGTTCGAATTTTACCGTTTTACCTTAAATGGTGCTCGACGCGCCAGAATGTAACTCCTGCACCATTTAAGGTGGAACGGGAAAATTCAAACAAGAAGCTGGCGAATGAGAAACTTTTACTGTTTGACAGTTTCTTGTTGAAACTATGAGGAAACCAGATGAGGACTTGTAAATGCACATCAGTCCATTCGTCTCCAAATCATTGATGTCCACCTTAAACCTTTCTTTACCATTTCGTTAGCAACTAGCCAGGCGAGATAATTTTTTTGTGCTGCTGTGTGACCAGCAGTTTGGGTAAAGGGGTGAATGAGCAGTTGTAGGTTACATTAACTCCAGCGTTTAAGACCATTTACTGTTAAAACTGTGTTGAACGATCAGCAGAGCTTTATTTTACTGCAAAGGAGGATTATTTTATTTTTACCCACAAATCGAATTCTGCTGTGAAGCCGCAACAGGGCAGTAAAAGAGCCGCATGCTGCTGACCCCTGGGCTAATAATTACAACCAAGCTAACATTAGTCTAACTCTTACCTCGGTTGTCGATTTTTTTATTTATTTTTTTAAAGAAAACAGCAGTTCTGCCTTTATTCAGTGGTACCTACAGGTAAGATATCCAGCTTCCTAGCTTTAATGTTAGATATCTGGTTTACTTTTGCATTCACCAGCTAATGAAAAAACACTTCCAAACAGTTCATCCCCCAAAAATCCAAACCAAAGCAGTTGTAGTTTTTCAAAAGTTCCTCCCACCTTCAAAATACATCATCAGAGGGGGGAGCTCCAGTCTTTAAACCAGAAAACCCGCTCTAGAGACTCCTGCAGCACCACTGTGAGACGCGAGTAGGCAGGTTTACAACAGATGTAGCGATGGCTACACTTGTCATTTGGCTGGAGTGTCTCTTTAACTTAAATGGTAATAAAAACTCGACTGTTACGTCTTACCAGAGATGGTGACCAGCACATTGAGGCCCTCCAGAACGTCCATCTGCTGAAAGCGGCGGCGGCTGATGAGGTTATACACCTTGCCCTGACCACTGCGGTCCAGCAGCATCAGGCCATTTTCAGTTCCAACCAGCAAGTTCACCCCTGCAGCACAGAGCAACACAGAGGTTAAGAAATCATGAACCCTGTAGCAGAGGAGGCGCGATGACATGGGCGGTCTCACTCACCCCACAGAGCGGCGCACAGGATCTCCGAGTTAAAGCGCTTTTTGTATTTGCGAATCTCCGGCGTGTCGCTGTGCGGCCGGATGTTAGTGGGGTTCACATTGACCACAGAGATTTTGCGTGCCTCGTTGAGCCGAGCTTGCTCCTGCTCCTGCTCCTGCCTCAACAGCTCATCCGCAAACAGAGCTGCAGCAGGAGAGACAAAGAGAAGCTCAATTAAGGTGACAGTCTCCTAAAATTCTACGGGAGAAATAGCATTAGACGAAAAGGAGACATTAGATGCTTCTGGTCTAAATAAAATATTATAATTGTTCATATATCAGCATCAAAACTGACATATCTCTTAGTCTTGGATGAAAAAGTTCTTGTCTTTTGTTCAGCTGTGGATAAACATGAGCGTTATCTTGGCAAATCTGAGCATAATGTGTGACTTTATCTGTACTAAAACTCTAAGAGGAGACATATGAGATTTCTGACGTCTTTTTCTCAGAAGAAACATCTGAGCAGTTGGAGACTGTAGAAGTGCCTTTTTATCTGATTCCGCTGTCTAGGAGAAACTACAGGCCTATTAAGGAGAACCCTTTTTTATTTTTTTCTTTCCTGTAATCGGAGCTACAAGGGTAAAGTAGATAACAAATATCAAAGTTAGCACTGTGCAAACTGCATTCCTAAATCATAACATGGTACTAATCTCAAATGTGGTGTCTGACACTATGTGGCAAAATGCAACTGATAAAAATGAACAGAAGCACAGATAAAATTTAGGCTTCAACATGATGACAGCAACTCCACTACTGTAGTCGCACGGTCATTCTATAGGCCTAGTTGACGTCAGACCCATATATGATCCTCTGGGTCTAAGCTGAATTTCTCTAAAGCAAAAATAAATGGATTTTTGAAAATCACTGCTATTGTGCTCTGTGGTTATCAAAATGGTTCCAAATTCAATAAGTTCTGAATTATGAGCTTGTTCAGGATCCAAAATATGAATTTTATAACATGCGAGCTAAAACTGCTGCACACTAAATAAACAACATAAGACAGGCAAGTATACAAAAATACCCCAAACAAACTATTAGGCTTTGTCAAGTGTGGCAGTTAAGTTGCTTTGGCAGTGTCAGAGTACATTAGGAGTAGCTGGTTGTTATACAGTAATGATATTATTAATAATAAACTTTCTTTCATATTTCAGTGAACAGAAGTAGTAGCTTGCTATTAGCACAGAGGTAGCACTATTTTCGCTCCTTAACAACCTCTTATTTCAGAGGATCCAGTGACATTCAGTGGAAAAATGTACACAGGGCAAAATGTATCAGGTTTAAAACCTTTCTGTGCACCACAGGGGGTGATAATGGCGATTTTCAAATATCCCATTCATTTTTTCCATGGAGAAATCCAGGTTAGTTGCACTCAGAGTGAGTGCGTTTACATGCACTCAGTAATCCGATCATAATTAAGAGAGCTGGATTTTAGCTCAGCAATCAGATTTCTCAGTGCATGTGAACTCTTACTCTGATTTCTTTCATATTTCTCAGTCTGCACGTTAGAAAACAGATGGTGGTACCGGAAATAAGCGCGCAGCGTCGTTCGCGAGATGCAGCAAAACACTTTTGGAGCGATGCTGAAGCCAAATACATACTTGACGAAATGAAGGATTTAAATATTCTTCATCTTCTAGATGATGTATTTTCATATTTTCAGATAAAGTGGTGTGATATTTAAAAAAAAGCTGCAACATGAAGTCCTTACATTACATTTTCATCACGTCTTCTTCTGTGAGCTTACTGACTGGTTGCAAAACAGAAATCCGATTACTGTCTGACTCGTAGACCTGGAGTTTCCCCATTATCTGATTATGAAGTGCATGTAAATGCACCCAATGATGACTTCAGAGAGTCTACTGTTGTCATTTTTATGGATGTCATACAGTGTCAAAAACTGCATCTAGTGTACTTTTCCAGGCATAATAAGTAAATATAAAAATAATAAGATTGTACAGTGTTAATTGGAGGGAACAAGCTTCTACTACTCGTTAGCTATTAGCATCACTGCTGAAGCAGATTTTGGACACCAAGCATGTCTTGACTGAAGGACTACATTTGGACTAAGGGCAATATTGAGCAAACTTGATTTCTGCTGAACAATCACTTTAACCAAATAAATGATAACATAACTCCACAAAAACAGAGCTATTAATCTATAATCTTTTTTTACCCAATTTCTCCCCAATTTAGTCATGCGCAATCCCACTTGCAAGCTAGATCTCCCCCATCACACAACGCTAACAAGCTGGGCTGGTTAAACTTTACTGTCCTTCTTAATAAATAATAATTATCATTATAAAACAGAGAGACATTAACCTGAGGCAGAGTTCTCATTATCGTCTTCAGTCGGCGAGGTCTGATACACCCGGGGGTCCACGAACGGAGTGAAGGAGGCTTTGGACCCGCTGCCGTACTGCCAATGAGAAATCAGCATTAAAAAAAAAGACACTCACTCACACAGTTCCAATATGATGGACAGCAACGTAATTGGTAAGTTTATAGTATGTGTTCATGTCAACATGCACATAATGTCAACAAGTAAATCGAGGACTTTTTGGAAAGACAGACCTCATGGAAGCGTACAGGTAAAGACATTGCTTAGTGAGAGTAAAACAAGAGATGTTTCAGAAGAAATGTAAGAGAGTATCATACATAAATGCCATGGCCATTGGTTTCATTGGATCATGCATTTATAGATGACTCAAAAATAAGTGTGAGTAAAATAATTTTAAAAAACAAAGCCTGCCAGCAAAGGAAGACGAGTTTAGAAGGCAAGGATGGGACAAGGAAGGGACAAGAGTCTGGAATCAGACAGGAGCGGGGCATCCCTGAATCTACAGCCAGAAGACACAGCCAGGTAAATATGTGGTTTGTTTGGACTGGACTGGATGGTGATGGTTAGAAGGTTGGGTTGGGTTAGAGTTAAGGGTTAAGGGTTGGAGCGGCTCGGACAGGCTGCACCGTCACCTACTTCAGCCACAGCGTCCAGGTCCTGCGCATGCAGACTGGAGTGGCGCCCCGGGCCTTCGCTGGGCGTGGCCAAGGGGGAGTGGCTTTGCTGCACTAGATCGGGAAGATTGGCGTTACCAGGGAAACCGTTGCTCTCGGCGTGACCCGAGCGCTTTCTTTCCCCAAACATCTGCAGGAGAGGAACACAGAGAGGAGAAGGGCTACGCTAGTGCTGAGCCCCACCATGCGCCACCTTGTGGAGAAGATCTGGGGAAATGCAAACTGAGCGCCCCCCGGTCAGTACGAGCAGTGAGATCCACCAGAGAAAAAGTGGAGGTGCTGGAAAGGGGTGACTGAACTGAACTGAACTCAAACACCAACTTAGATTAACCAAGATAAAGAGAATGAACAAATCAGACAAACTGGGAGAGAAATGAAACAGTGACACACCAAACAAATGAGTGTAGGAGGTACTGCCTGGAGCAGAGTTTAGAGATATTTCTGATGAGAGCCCAGCAGTCAGAAGATCCCCAGATTCTTACCTCTCTCATCATCAGGGTGCTGTCTTGGGAGTTGTTTCCGTAGGACTCTTCATGGGCATCCTCCTGGCCTCCCATTCCACCGAACGGCTCACTGCCGCCTTGGCCAGCTGATGGCCTGTTAAGAAAATGAAATGCGTACACTGAATTGTTTTAAAAATTAGGACAGAAATCACTCTGAAACATACAAGAGCACAGACAGAAATCCGATTTCACCACCATTGGATTTGATTTAATTTTTCTGTCATGATCCAAAATGATTAAAAAACTCACTATATAAATGTGACTGAAGTGAACTACTTTGTAAAGGTGTAATGATTAACAAAATTCATAATTTGATTCAATACTACACAGTTGTGTCTCAAGTCATACAATATTTGAAATGGAAGCTGTGCTTTATAGTATCCGGTTCTAACACTCTCGCCACAAGATTAACATGTTAATGCCAATCTAACACAATAGCCACAAGCTAGCATGCTGGTCGCGATACTACGATATGCTGTGGTACCATTTGATACGATACAATATGCTGTACTGTTACATCCCCACTATTTACACAGTAGTGGAATACGGACAATAAAAAGAACAACTAAATGTTTTGCCATTTTTACATTCGCAATGAAAAAAATGTGCATGTAGTTTCCTAAATATTGTAATAACTGATTATAACATTAGAATCAGGAATTAAATTTGAATTCTTTCATGTTTGGTTGTCAAATTCAAATTTTAAATATATTACGTTTCACAAATTCATATATTATTTTGTAAAGAAAATGAGTAAGAAGACACACCACTACAGTAAATTTTCATCTCCTAAATCTGTATAAACGGCATAAATTATCAAGTGACCTCTAAAAGCACACAAGTGTTTAAACCAGCGATTCTCAGCCTGGCAGTCATGACTCGCAAGATGGTCATCACAAAAGGTACACAGTAGAGGTCTGCGCTCCAGCGGATTCCCGCTACACCTGCCACCCCACTGCAGGCGTGAGCGGGCCGAAGCACGCAAATTTACAAATAGCCTAAACAAAGTAGAGCGATCACTAAATCATATATATACGCAATATAAAATGATAACAGTAAAACAATCAAAATGAATGAAGTCTTTCTGAAGAGTTGCGAAGTAGCCGATCACGTTAACAACACGCAAATTCTCGTAGCTTACAGAGCCTTCAGTCTTACGGCCACAGCTGCCCTAGAAAACACCAAAAATAACCGCTCTGTGGTTTAATTTCTGCTTTGTGTTTACTGGGAATAAATGGCTTTGATGAAGTTACTCACAGTGAGCCTGATGACCATGACTGCCGTGTTATTTCAGCGGAGAATAACGTATCTGTGAATAGACTATGTCAGATATTAGATGTCATTTCGGGTTTCACAGAACTGCCTGGGCGGGAGCAGGCCAAAACATTTGGTTTGCGGGTGGGAGCGGGACAAATGATTCAGATTTTCTGTGGAAGTAGGATGAAATTTTGCAGGAGAGGGACTGAAAAAACAGCCTTCTAGTTGCGCGGACCTCTAGTACCCAAGTCTATTCTGAAGTAAGAATATTAGAGAAGTGCTTTCCCATAAAGTCCCCATGCCTGTGATATCCCGCTGTCTTTATAAGCTAAAGAAGTTAAATATCCCCACAGTTAGCATGTAAAACCCCATGCAGTTCTAATTAAAACCAGAATAAAATGTTTGTTTGTTTATTGTCAGCAATGCCATGTTATTCTATCTGTTTGGTAGTCATCCTTTGTGGTCAGTAATTGGCCTGGCACATACAAGGAGTCGTAGCAGAGGTAGCTTTAAAGATCCGAGTGGACGTTTTCTACATTTGAATGTGTATTTTTTCATTGGCGTCGATGAATATCTAACTCTAATGCAGCTGAACTGGCACGTTCACACTTTTTTGCAACCCTAACAGTTGCAGATTTTTGCGTACTGATACAAAATTAAAACTCCACCAGAATCACAGTTAAAGCCTCACATGATGCGAGGGATATCGCTGACTGGCACCGTTCCATCATGAGCTCCACCTTCTCCCTCCTCCTCCTCACTGCTTTCTGACTCCTCACTGGACGACGAGTAGTCGGTCACTTTGACAGGCGGCCGGTTGGTCTCTTCATTGGAGCGCAGTTCCCGGAGTTCTTTGGCCAGAGCAGTGAGGTCCTGAGGATCAGAGGTCACCAAAAGGATCAATATATCAAAATCTGGTTTTTGATTTGGGTTGAACCCCCAAACATTCCTCAAAGACCTGGGGAAAAAGGCCTAAGTAAAAAAAAAAACTAATGAACAAAACAGTGACTAGTCTGTTAGTAGAGGCAATAATACAGCAAGGAGATACTTGAACATGTGAAGCAGGAGTGTTATATACCAACTTCAAACGCAATATATACAAAGAACAGAAACAAAACAGTAGCAAAAACAAGTCTTGAGAAGGAAGGAGGAAAATCCAGCCATCATTTCAGCGAATGATGCACAAGAAAGAGGGCAGCCTCGTGCATGAGAGAGAACGGAGAGCAGGAAGATCAGGACCAGACAGGCTGATTAGGCCTCTGTATCACATGCAGGAGGGTTATTGGGGTCAGTCCTACCAGCCTGCACCTCTTACCAGTTCCTCCTGATGCCCAGGCAGCCGGACAGAGAGAAAATGCCACTGAGAAACTACAATTCCACTGAGCTTAATATACTCCATCAGACTCAGAATTGATCTATCTGCGCGCAAATTTGTTGTTTTGTAAACACCGTGATGAGGCTGGACAAGCTTTACAGACTGTTTGGAAAAAATGCCGCTCTGCCCAACGAGGAATTATAGAACTCAGTCTTTGTCAAAATGTGTACATTTAAAATGTGTTATTAATTTCAATTCTACATCAGCCGACACCAATTGAATCTTTGTGCTTTTCATAGCCACACAATTTAGATCTGAGAAGACAGTCTGCTAATTAATGCTGAAGTAAAATCACTCATTTTTTGTATGCACACAATGAGTGCGTTTACATGCACTTAATAATCTGATAACTGCAGAAAATCAGATTTTGTCAGTAATCCGATCAATGCGTTTACATGCACTTGAGTAATCAGATAATGGGGAAACTCCGGGTCTACATGAGTCAGACAGTAATCAGATTTCTGCTTTATAACTGGCCAATAAACTCAGTTTATGATGGTTACACCTTAATTCTACACAATTCTGTGCAATTCCACACCAGTACTATCATAAAAAATGCATTTCAGCTGCAGTTCAACCAACATAAACACTGAACGTCAGCTCAGCAGCTCACTGACCCCAAGTCTTAATGAACTTGCCAGAGGTCTAGTTTGAGCAAACCGGTAGGTTTAAAAGACCGAGCACCTGGGGACATTTAAATTTTGAACATTAAGTATTCATTTAATATTTTGAGGTCTGCTAAAAGTGTCTGTATTTTACTGTTCAGCATATTTTAAATAAACAATGGCCAGTTTGGGTTACAGCACAACATTAATTAAAAATGAAATAAAAACATTTTTTTTTGTCCCACAGATTTGATGAGATTTTTTAATACGGCCCTTTTACTGGTTGAGTTTGACACCCCTGATCTACTATTTTATTCATACATTCCACTACTTTTGTGAACCTAAGACTTTGGTACACCCATTTTAAGCACCAAAACAATTCATCCTCATGAGTAAAGCTATGTTTTCACAAGCGGTATTAAGAATTTCTAAAACCTGATTTCATTTATTCAGCTTTCGAGCCCAATTATCTCTTTCCACGGTGCTCCAAGTCAAAAGGGCCTCATTACAGAAAGAGCTGAAACTGCTCTGAATATTTTGATATATAATATGTGGGTACCACGTCGTATTGCGACAGTGCCTTTAGAAGCGCACTTAAGAATATATGCAAAAATCAAGAAAATGCCCTCAGACCCCAGAGTGTTAATTAACTGTATTTTGTATTTGTGTGAAAGCTAACACTATTAGGACAGACCTGGCATTGTTGTTATTTTTGTTATGTTATTGAGCGTGAATAATGTAAATATTCTGAGAGTTTCTCAATAGGTTGAATGAGATTTTTCTCAAGCTTGTCCAACCTTGAAAAGTAGATGCAAAAGACTGCATTTCTGAGAGGAACATGGATAGTTCAATTACTGCAGTATGTAAGTGAGAAGTGATGAAATGGACACGCAATGAAACTGGATTCCTGGCAGCCTCCCAACAGGGTTGAGCATTCTCCCTGCTTTAACACGTTTAAATGAACTCATCAGCTCACTACGAGGTCCTTAATGAGCTAATCAGGTGTGCTAGAGGCAGGAAACCATTAAAGCCTGTAGCGCTGGGCCTTCCGGGTGTGTGTACTGACGCTGCTTCTCTAGATACATGTGGGAAACTCGCTGAATCATGCTGCAAATGCTGTAAGCGACATGTATCAATATTTGACCGCATAGTTAAAGTGCATGGCATTTTTCCGAAACGTAAGAACACGGCGTCTCCGAGTCTGGGAGGTTAAGCAAACAAACTCCTCCTCCTCTTGCCCGGAGACCGCTGTTGCCAAGGTAACAGTCAGAACCCGGAGATAGTGTCAGGGATTTATTGAGACTGTGAAAGAGTGTGTCGAATTAGAGCGACGCTGAAATGGGCAGCTAATGAAGGTGACTGACATGGTGTGTGTACGATCCTGTGGAGGAGACGAGCAGCCAGTCCATTTATAACCAGCAGTGAAAGAACAGTGTGAGGGGAGAGTGGAGGAAGGAGAGAGCGAGTGATGAGGGGGTGGCTGAGTGAGTGAGCGAGTGAATGAGGGAGCAAATGACTAAGTGAATGAGTGTTTGAAAGCAAGAGCGGTCTGAGAGAGTGGCACAGAGAGTGAGAGAGACAGAGAGAGAGAGAAGTAGAGACAGAAAAAAGGGTGCAAAAAAAGAGGGTGATAATGTCACAGAAAGCGAGAGACAAAGAAAGTAAGAATGTGATAGAAAGAGAAAAAAACAGAACAGAAAGAAAGAAAGAAAGAAACAGAAAGAGAGAAGAAATGACAGCCAGAGAAGAAAAGAAGAGAGAGAGATAGATAGGTAGATAGAAAGATAGATAGGGGGGGGGGCAAAAAGAGGGACAAGAATAAGAGAGATAAAGAAAATGAGATAAGAGAAAAAGAGAGAGAGAAAGAAGTAGAAAGACAGAAAAATAGAGAGCACAAAAAAGAGGAGAGCACAACAAAGATAATACAGGGAGAGACAGAAAGAAAAAAATGATATAAAAAAGAGTAAGAGAAAGAGATAAAGAGAGAATGAGACAAGAGAAGAAGAGTAAGAGAAAGAGATAAAGAGAGAATGAGACAAGAGAAGAAGAGAAAGCGAGAACGAAGTGGAAAGAGAAAAATAGAAAGTACAAAAAGAGGGAGATAATGTACTACAGGGAGAGACAGAAGAGAAAGAAAGAAGTAAGTAAATAAAGAAAGAAAGAAAGGAAGAAAGAAAGAGACTGAATGTGAGAAAGATACGAGAGAGGAAGATTGGGAGAAAGGGCCAAAAAAGGAAAGAAAATGAGAGACAGAGAGAGAGAGAGGGAGAGAGAAAGAGAGAGGAAAAAAGAAAGGGAGCCAAAAGACAGACAGGAATAAGAGAGAGAGAGAGAGAGAGCGAGAGAGAAAACAAGAAGTGGAAAGAGAAAAATAGAAAGCACAAAAAGAGGGAGAGGGAGAGACAGAGAAAGAAAAAATGAGACAAGTAAGAGAAAGATAAAGAGAAGAAAGAAAGAAAGAAAGAAAGAAAGAAAAAAGAAATTAAGAAAGAAAGAGAGACTGAGAAAGTGAGAAAGAGTACAGGGAGAGTGGTGGACAGAGACAGAAAGGGAAAGAAAAGGGGGAGAGATATTGAGAGAATGAGACAAAGGAGAGAGAGAGGAGTAGAGAGAGACAGAAAGAGAAAACGAGAATGGAAAAAAGAGAGAAAGAGACGGAAGAGGACAAAGGTCGCACTAACCTCATCTACGGCTCTCTTATAGCTCTGAGGGATCAGCGATAGAGAGAATGTTGGAAGAGGAGTGTGGAAAGAACAGAGAGATGGATGCAAGAAAATGGAAAATGAGAAAATGATTAGTAGCACAGAGCCGAGGCTGCACACTGGAACGCTGCGCCATCACGCAGGGCTGCAATGATTCGTCAGTAAAGTTGGAGGAAACTTTAAAGGAAATGAAACGATAACGAGTCATACGTAATTAAAAATCGCTTTTATCAGTGAAACACCAGCTTATTACTTACTTATTACTTATTATTTCAGAGAGTGACAGTACCAAACTACCATGCTAGCTACTTAAATTTTAGTCTAAGAACTAAGTTAGAGATCGAAAGGCAAAATGAAAATGCGTAATGGTTTGATTAGCCGATCAATACAATAATAGACAAAAAATTAATCAACTGTACAACTGTGCATGCTAGTTGCAGCCCTACGATGAAGTACTAATACCTCACATCTGAACACTGGAACATGTAAAGGCTGGACGGTTTCTTTGAAAACAAACTCCTAATGATCTGGGACACAATGATCAATAATACAAACTGATAAAGCCTAGAAAGGAAGTGAACAAGTGTTCACATTGAGAATGCCGCGCTTATGACTCCAAAAAGAGTGAGATGCAGCTCACTGGTCAGAGATTAAAAGAAATGGGACGTGTAATTGGTCACTTACCGCTGGTCTGCTGGGTCTGGTCACCTCCCTGCTCTCCTCTTGGGTTTTGGGCTTGGCCTCTTGGGAAATGGCTGGGGAACCCTCAGGCTTACCGGAACCTGTGGTAACCAGACACAACAAAACAACCAGCTAAGCACAGGTGGAGATGATAATTTGGTTATTTGATTTATTGAGAAAACTGGAGAAAACCGGTTTGCAGCCAGACAAAGCCAGAGCCTGTATAATACAACCTATTATATGCATATTTAAATCTATTATGCGCAGGCGTAAATCATCATACACGAAATCCCAGGGAACACAGATTAAAATGATAAAAATATTTTTACTTCGAGTGCGTTTACATGCGCTTAATAACCCGATAACTGCAGAACATCAGATTTTATCAGGAATCCCATCAACACGTTTATATGCACTTCAGTAATCAGATAATGGGAAGCTCCGGGTCTACATGAGTCAGGCAGTAATTGGATTTCTGCTTTGCAACCAGCCAATAAACTCACAGAAGAAGACGTGACGTAAACGTAACATAAACCTCAAACTTCATGCCGCAGCGTTTTTAAAAACATTGCGCCACTTTACCTGAAAAAATGAGCATTCATCAACTAGAAGATGAAGAATATTTAAATCCTTCATTTCGTCAAGCATGTAGTCGGTTTCAGTGTCACTCCAAAAGTGTTTTGCTGCGTCTCGCGGCGACGCTGCTCGCTTATTTCTGGTACCGCTGTCTGTTTTTGCACAAGTGCAGACTGAGAAATCCGAAAGAAATCAGAGTAAGAGTTCACATGCACTGAGAAATCTGGTTACTGAGCTAAAATTCAGCTCTCTTTATCAGATTTCTTTATCGGATTTCTAGATAGGAGTATGGTTTAAATGACCATTTGAGTAATCAGATAACTGCAGAAATCCGATTATGATCAGATTATTGAGTGCATGTAAATTTTGCAATTTAGTATTCCATTAAACATCCAGCAAAGTTTTAAAGTAACAAATAAAATAGACAGAGTATGGAATTTTTTCATCATTTTTTCTTTTGGTAAACATCGAAAATGGGTCTCTCAGACCTGAACACCACACAGGGGTTGAGTAAGCTGTACATGCTCGACTTGTCATTGTTGCTATTGTTGTTGCTTTAGCGGAAGCAGCGTTACCCTGCAACGAGTACTTACAGCAGAAAAAATGAGGAAATGTGGAAAGGGCCTATTAAAATCACAGGGGGAGAAGTTTGGCAAAATATCTTAATCATTTATTGGACAGAGAAAAGTTATTCATAGGCTATACTTTGTACATTCATATAAGGTGCCCACAAAACCAAGACTGACCTAAATAGAAAGAAGAAATGGTTCCCTGTGCCTTTAAGTAATGTCAGATAGACTTGCTTGCTTTGGTTTCTGACCAATTGATTGTTATCTGACATACTGTATGTTTCATGAACTTTCCTTATCAGAAAAAAATCTTTGTTGGACTTTTTAAATCCTATACTAAAAAATTGTATATCGAATTTACTTAAATTGTAATTGTCCATCTTTTCCACATAAATAAAATATATTCCATTAACACAGTTATCGCAAGTAACTGAAAGCAGATGCGTCTATGCTTTTACGTGTAAACTGATGCACACAACTAAATCAAAATTCAAAACAGCACTTTTATCAGTGTAGCTGTATTTAATGAAAACACTGTAATGACTGTACACAGACACAGACAGTACACCCAGCCCCAGTGTACGTGCACTGTTGCAGGGTTCTCGTATGAGTGGAAAGTGTTGGATTAATCACTATGGGTCTTGGAGCAGCTCTTACCTCCCACCCGGTTCCTCTCGCTGGAGCCACCCTGGGAGCTGGGCGTGCTGGAGCTGGAGGAGCTCCCGCTGCTCGTCCTCGGGAGACCCGTCTCCTGGGAAACTCGCAGGTCTGGGTTACTGCAGCAACAGAGGACCATGAGCCAGAGGTGATTAGAAAGATTAGCAGCCTCTTAGAGGTGCTACATATGGGGCTGAATGAGTAATTGGCCTTTGACTTCCAGAGGCTGTCAGCATTGTTGATAATACAAATTAGCCTTTTCACCTTTCCAGCTTTTTCATAAGTCTGACAGTCAAGGAAAAAAAGGAGAAGCCTATTTATAAACAACAACAAAGAAGTAAACTGAGGAATTTTGATGGGTGGCTGTTCTTTCATATACATGACTGGTTTACCTTGATCATTTATTTCTAACAAAAAAAACACTCCTAATTCACCCAAATTTAAGATGATAAATTACAGGGATTAATCAGATTTGTGTAATCTGAGGAAGGTGGTCTTTGTGTACCTGGCTCGGATGAGATGAGAACCAGGCCTTGGCCCAAGACCTCCCGGTCCATTCCCAGGAGAGTTCTTCCTTACTAGAGCAGGAGATATTGAGGTGGTCCTCTGAGGAACCTAAAAGCAGGGAATGTCACAGATATCATACCCACAGATAGTACAGTACCCACAGTACCCACAGAGGCTTTAGCGCAATTTCAAATGCAGGACCCTTCTCTCACTCTATTCTCCAACACCTCAGCTCAACCAAGAAAAGTTGCAAGTCTGAAAGCAAAGTTTAAAGAAAGCAAGAATGTGAACCACAGTGGCTGTGGCCGAATACTGTGTCCTTTTTACAGCGAGCTTGAACACGGAACTTCTTATTAGCTCCTGCGATGCTGGCGAAGATGACACTGAACCCTCCAGACGCGTCTGTTACTGTTGATTCCTTTTTGATTGTTAACCTCTGGATGAGTGTGCCACATGAAACGTTCTTGTTTAGGAGCTGATCTGTTCAGACTAATGTTGCATATAGTTCACATTTAAACGATATTGTGAACAGTCTAACAAAAAAATCTAATTTGGGGAGAAAATCAGATTTGGGCCACTTTTACCTGCTGTGTGAATGTAGCCAAACAGAGAGAGAAATAGTCTAGACATTCACTTGCGACAGCACAAACCCCCTCAACAGTGTTATAGTTTAAAGAATAAGTTAGCTATTATCAGATCAAATCTTTGACATTTTATATAAAATAACCATCATATATAAACTCTGTGTTTCATGCCTTTTTTTTCTGTGTATAGTAATTATCTGTAATTATCAATATCATTTGACATGGAACAATATATTGCGATAAACACTGTAGTCATATATCACAGCCCACCTTGGGTGGAAGTTCCTCCTCCTGCCTTAACCAGGAGCTTCGGTCAAACTTGTCGTCCCGGCTGGTGACGCGGGGCGGTGGCATCGGTGTCTCTGAGGTGGGGTCAGAATTCTGGCGGGGCATAGGGGGCCGGTGGGGCGACAGGCTCTCCTGGAAAGCTGAGACGCCCTGGGAAGACTGGTCATGCAGCGACTGAGAGCCCGTCATAGAAGAACCATGAGACTTCACCGAGACTAGGTGGGCCATCTGGAGAAGTCAGGATTCAGTGATCAACACCTGATGCTACACTGCACAAATCTACCAGCAGTGGATATGAGATCTTCAGTGGGAATTGTACCTGGGGCTCGACAGAGCGGTGCATGGGTGGGGTCCGGGCCTGCTGGATGCCGCCGCTGCTGAAGGACTCGGAGCGAGGGGGCAGCGAAGGGTCAGAGATTCGATTGGCCACTTTGTGCTGCAGGGCTGGGGAACTCTGTCGGTTCAGCTTGGAGCGCTCCTCCACCTGGACAACAGGCAAAATCAGCTGTATTGTGGAAGGTTTTCAGGAGTGCAAAGCATGCACGTAAGACATAATCCGAGTATTAACGCTGGAGACCCCATGCACTGCACATTCATGTTTTAGCCCTGCTCCAGACTTGATTCAACTCAGATAATTATCCCCTGAAACTGCAAGAGCCTGTATGTGAGAGCACACGTCAATTCCTCACTCTCATCCCTACATAACTTACACAAGTAGTTTCACAGTAGTTACTGAATACTTTCTAGTAATTACTGAGTAATTAGTTTTAAAATAAGTCTTGAAATTACGCCTGCAGGCTGATATGCCCTGAAATGAGCCATACATGTCAAAAAAGAGGGAAAACCCTGCTTAAACTGGTCAGTTATATGCCATGCAAGCTGCTAGTACTATCCTAAGGCTAAAACTGATAAATTGATGGATGTGACAGCACAAGGGGATTCATATCTGAATTAATTAAGTGTGCGAGCAGTGTGCTGCATATCAGTCTTCAATGAATACTGAAGAATACTATGACATCCAGAATAATACAACAGCTTAATATTTTAGTCTAAATTAATCATCAACATCTACCTGTTCTACATTGACAGGATGGCCTTATTCTGTGGTATTTTCAGAATTAGATCCGGTCACTGAGACTGCTAAACAACCCTAACCTGACAATATATTTGTGTCTTCACTCTTGTTTATCTTAATAAAGGGACAAAAGTAACCTTGGCTCATTCACAAGAAGGTGTTAAACAAAAGGAAGGCTAAAAGTCATAACGTGAGGTCAATTAACTCATAAGGTCCTTGCTGGAAAACCAGACATCATAAAATCGATAAAGGTTAAGCATGGGCAGCATTGTCCTAATAGAAAAACGACAGCGTTTCTTGTTTCTGCAGTGTGCAGGTATTAGCAGAAATGTCAATACAGACTTCTTAAAAGATGACAGAAGAAAACAGCCTGAAGAAAAAGAAATCAAAAGGGTGCTATTATGAAGAGAGAAAAAAACATTGTTATTGATCATTTTCTACTCTCATTAGTCAACAGAGGGGGATTTGTGTGGTATATTAAAGTCTTGACAGTGAAACTGATGTGTATATACTAATAATACTGACAGGAATTATTAATAAAGTACAACTCATGAAGAGCTGTCACACTGGCTGTGTTTACATGGAAAGATTTTTGCCAATCCGATTGAATACATTCCGATTATAGATTAAGATTGAGGTGTTTAGGCTCACTCTACTCAACAATCTGATGGAAAAGCTCCGTTTACATGCTCACTACAAGTAATCTGCACATGCATAGAGCACCACTTAGTGTAGACGTTGCCATGACAACCAGCATCACGTGAGTCCAGTCAGAGTGAGATGAGCAGCAGTGAGCAGTGCTTGTGTTTTTAATTGCTTTAAAATGATGTCAGACTCAGGAAAACGTCCTTCACATGTCCTTATTAAAGAAGGCCGAGAGGAAGACGTCGTGTTCTGAGACACATAAGCTGGACGTCCGTCCCACCGCCATCTTTTAAAGATCAGAGCATAAACTTCGTCTCCTCTGCAGACCAGTTTCTGCTCCGTCATGTTAAACGTTATAAACTTTCACCAGGACGCGACAAACATGATCAGAATGGACTTAAACTTTCAGATTGGGAATGTAATCAGATACAGGCGTTTACACAGCTATTATTCTTCTATTTAACGGATTATTTACAGGATTACCCACCTCGTTAGAAATTGTATTCCGAATAGCCTCAATCGGACAAGTCTATTCTGATAGAGGTGTTTACATGGACAAATTCTATTCCGATTGAGCTATTAGTCGGATTATTAACAGATGATCAGGTTGCATGTAAACGTTGGTCCTGATTACTCAGTTGAACCTGATTACTTGTTTTAGAAAAAAACCTATTTAAACTTACCTTCTTGATGAATCATCAATAGTTGACAATTTACATCATAATACCTATTTTCAGTGCTCATACTAGTCTCTCTCACTCTTAGATATCTGCTGGAGTATAAAATCAATATTTTGGATTCTGTGAAAGGCAGCACATAGTATGTTATCGTTCAGTTTCATCCATTTTTATAATTTGGCCTTTTGTAAAACTCTGATCACTCAATTAATCCTTAATATAAGCAGCAGATTGCACGATAACTAACATAATCGATAGTGACAGCCCTAAATTCAGGCTAATTAAGATCAATCCTACATTATCTTCAGTCTCATATTATTATGGTAATTATAATTTTGGTTTTCATAACTCAACACACCCAAATCCCACTCTTATTTTGAAGCCCACACACCTTAAACCCCATTTTCATCAAGCCGCCAGCCTTCTGCCGGACGAAAACAAATGCTTAGTAAGACTGCGGAGTGAAAATGTCAGAGGGAGCAGCTAAAAAGCAGCCGAAAATTAGCTTTACACGCACCAAGCCCACATACTGTGAAGGAAAAGGGCCAACAGGAGTGGCTGCTAAAGCCTCTGAACAGAAGAAGGGCAAAGGAGGAAAGGCCATTCCCAGAGGAATCATCCAAAGGACCCCAAAGAGAGGAGAGAGGGATTTGGAAGAAAATACCAACAGAGATATCTCGCCACAGGCAGCCCCTCGGAGAAGGATGGCATGATTAGAAGTTCCAATCATGGCCGAAGGCAG